>NW_027141568.1:1047500-1052500 GCF_036365525.1 Heterodontus francisci
CACACACACTCTCACACACACACACACACACACGCACACCACAGCCCAGACACTGAGACTTATATATATGCACACACACACACTCACACACACCACAGCCCAGACACTGACACTTATATATATGCACAGACACACACACACTCTCACACACACACACTCACACGCACACCACAGCCCAGACACTGAGACCTGTATATATGCACACACACACACACACACACACACACACACACACACACACACACACACACACACACCACAGCCCAGACACTGAGACTTATATATATGCACACACACACACACACAAACACACACACCACAGCCCAGACACTGACGCTTATATATATGCACACACACACACACACACACCCCACAGTCCAGACACTGACGCTTTTATATATGCACACTTACAGCACACACACACACACACACACACACCGCAGCCCAGACACTGAGACTTATATATATGCACACACACACGCTCACACACACCACAGCCCAGACACTGACGCTTATATATATGCACACACACACACACAGACACCACAGCCCAGACACTGACTCTTATATATATATGCACACACACACACACACACGCACCACAGCCCAGACACTGACGCTTTTATATATGCACACACACACACACACACACACACACACACACACACACACACACACACACACACACACACCGCAGCCCAGACACTGAGACTTATATATATGCACACACACACACTCAAACACACCACAGCCCAGGCACTGACACTTATATTTATGCACACACACTCTCTCTCACACACACACACACGCACACCACAGAGCAGACACTGAGACCTGTATATATGCACACACACACATACAAACACACACACACCACAGCACAGACACTGAGACTTATATATCCACACATACATTCACACACACACACACCACAGCCCAGACACTGAGACTTATATATATGCACACACACACACACACACTCACACACACACACACACACACACCACAGCCCAGACACTGAGACTTATATATATGCACACACACACACAATCACACACACACACACACACACACACACACACCACAGCCCGGACACTGAGACTTCTATATGTGCACACACACACACACGCACACCACAGCCCAGACACTGAGACCTGTATATATGCACACACACACACACACACACACACACACACACACACACTGAGACTTATATATATGCACGCACATTCACACATACACACACCACAGCCCAGACACTGAGACCTATATATATGCACACACACACACCACAGCCCAGACACTGAGACCTATATATATGCACAAACACACATACAAACACACACACACCACAGCACAGACACCGAGACTTATATATCCACACACACATTCACACACACACACACCCCACAGCCCAGACACTGAGACTTATATATGTGCACACACACACACACACAAACACACACACACACACCACAGCCCAGACACTGAGACTTATATATATGCACACACACACACACACACACCACAGCCCAGACACTGAGACTTATATAAATGAACACACACACACACACACCACAGCCCGGACACTGAGACTTCTATATGTGCACACACACACACACACACACACACACACACACACACACACACACACACACACACACACACACACACACACACACACACACCACAGCCCAGACACTGAGACTTATATATATGCACGCACATTCACACATACACACACCACAGCCCAGACACTGAGACCTAGATATATGCACACACACACACACCACAGCCCAGACACTGAGACTTATATATATGCCCACACACACATACAAACACACACACACCACAGCACAGACCCTGAGACTTATATATCCACACACACATTCACACACACACACACACACCACAGCCCAGACACTGAGACTTATATATTAGAATTAGAATTAGAATATTACAGCGCTGTACAGGCCCTTCGGCCCTCGATGTTGCGCCGAGCTGTGAAACCATCTGACCTACACTACTCCATTTTCATCCATGTGTCTATCCAATGTCCTCTTAAATGCCCTTAAAGTTGGCGAATCTACGACTGCTGCAGGCAGGGCATTCCACGCCCTTACTACTCTCTGAGTAAAGAAACTACCTCTCACATCTGTCCTATATCTATCACCCCTCAACTTGAAGCTATGTCCCCTCGTGTTTGCCATCACCATCCGAGGAAAAAGACGCTCACTATCCACCCTATCTAACCCTCTGATTATCTTATATGTCTCTATTAAGTCACCTCTCCTCCTCCTTCTCTCCAACGAAAACAACCTCAAGTCCCTCAGCCTTTCCTCGTAAGACCTTCCCTCCATACCAGGCAACAACCTAGTAAATCTCCTCTGCACCCTTTCCATAGCTTCCACATCCTTTCTATAATGCGGTGACCAGAACTGCACGCAATACTCCAGGTGCGGTCTCACCAGAGTCTTGTACAGCTGCAGCATGACCTCGTGGCTCCGAAACTCGACCCCCCTACTAATAAAAGCTAACACACCATATGCCTTCTTGACAGCCCTATTAACCTGGTTAGCAACCTTCAGGGATTTATGCACCTGGACACCAAGATCTCTCTGCTCATCTACACTAACAAGAATCTTCCCATTCGCCCAGTACTCTGCATTCCTGTTACTCCTTCCAAAGTGAATCACCTCACACTTTTCCGCATTAAACTCCATTTGCCATCTCTCAGCCCAGCTCTGCAGCCTATCTATGTCTCTCTGTACCCTACAACATCCTTCGGCACTATCCACAACTCCACCGACCTTAGTGTCATCTGCAAATTTACTAACCCACCCTTCTACACCCTCTTCCAGGTCATTTATAAAAATGACAAACAGCAATGGCCCCAAAACAGATCCTTGCGGTACACCACTAGTAACTAAACTCCAGGATGAACATTTGCCATCAACCACCACCCTCTGTCTTCTTTCAGCTAGCCAATTTCTGATCCAAAGCTCTAAATCACCTTCAACTCCATATTTCCGTATTTTCTGCAATAGCCTACCGTGGGGAACCTTATCAAACGCCTTACTGAAATCCATACACACCACATCCACGGCTTTACCCTCATCCACCTGTTTGGTCACCTTCTCGAAAAACTCAATAAGGTTTGTGAGGCACGACCTACCCTTCACAAAACCGTGCTGACTATCGCTAATGAACTTATTCTTTTCAAGATGATTATAAATCCTATCTCTTATAATCTTTTCCAACATTTTACCAACAACCGAAGTAAGGCTCACAGGCCTATAATTACCAGGGCTGTCTCTACTCCCCTTCTTGAACAAGCGGACAACATTTGCAATCCTCCAGTCTTCCGGCACTATTCCTGTCGACAATGACGACATAAAGATCAAGGACAAAGGCTCTGCAATCTCCTCCCTAGCTTCCCAGAGAATCCTAGGATAAATCCCATCTGGCCCAGGGGACTTATCTATTTTCACACTTTCCAAAATTGCTAACACCTCCTCCTTGTGAACCTCAATCCCATCTAGCCTCGTAGCCTGAATCTCAGTATTCTCAACAACATTTTCTTTCTCTACTGTAAATACTGACGCAAAATATTCATTTAACACTTCCCCTATCTCCTCTGATTCCACACACAACTTCCCACTACTATCCTTGATTGGCCCTAATCTAACTCTAGTCATTCTTTTATTCCTGATATACCTATAGAAAGCCTTAGGGTTTTCCCTGATCCGATCCACCAATGACTTCTCGTGTCCTCTCCTTGCTCTTCTTAGCTCTCCCTTTAGATCCTTCCTGGCTAGCTTGTAGCTCTCAAGCGCCCTAACTGAGCCTTCACGTCTCATCCTAACATAAGCCTTCTTCTTCCTCTTGACAAGCGCTTCAACTTCTTTAGTAAACCACGGCTCCCTCGCACGACAACTTCCTCCCTGCCTCACAGGTACATACTTATCAAGGACACGCAGTAGCTGCTCCTTGAATAAGCTCCACATTTCGATTGTTCCCATCCCCTGCAGTTTCCTTCCCCATCCTACGCATCCTAAATCTTGCCTAATCGCATCATAATTTCCTTTCCCCCAGTTATAATTCTTGCCCTGCGGTATATACCTGTCCCTGCCCATCGCTAAGGTAAACCTAACCGAATTGTGATCACTGTCACCAAAGTGCTCACCTACATCTAAATCTAACACCTGGCCGGGTTCATTTCCCAGAACCAAATCCAATGCGGCATCGCCCCTGGTTGGCCTGTCTACATACTGTGTCAGAAAACCCTCCTGCACACACTGGACAAAAACTGACCCATCTAAAGTACTCGAACTATAGTATTTCCAGTCGATATTTGGAAACTTAAAGTCCCCCAAAACAACTACCCTGTTACTCTCACCCCTGTCGAGAATCATCTTCGCTATCCTTTCCTCTACATCTCTGGAACTATTCGGAGACTGAGACTTCAGACACTGAAACTTATATAAATGCACACACACACACACAAACACACCACAGCCCAGACACTGAGACTTATATAAATGCACACACAGACACACACACACACACACACACACACACACACACACACACACACACACACACACACACACACACACTCACCACAGCCCAGACACTGAGACTTATATATATGCACGCACATTCACACCTACACACACCACAGCCCAGACACTGAGACCTATATATATGCACACACACACACACCACAGCCCAGACACTGAGACTTATATATATGCACACACACACATACAAACACACACACACCACAGCACAGACACTGAGACTTATATATCCACACACACATTCACACACACACACACACCCCACAGCCCAGACACTGAGACTTATATATGTGCACCCACACACACACACACACAAAAACACACACACACACCACAGCCCAGACACTGAGTCTTATATATATGTCCACACACACACACACACACCACAGCCCAGACACTGAGACTTATATAAATGCA
>NW_027141568.1:1082500-1085000 GCF_036365525.1 Heterodontus francisci
TACAGCACAGAACAGGCCCTTCGGCCCACAATGTTGTGCCGATCCTTTGTCCTCTGTCAAGGACAATTTAATCTATACCCCATCATTCTCCTTTATCCATATACCTATCCAAAAGCCTTTTGAAAGTCCCTAAAGTTTCTGACTCAACAACTTCCCCGGGCAAGGCATTCCATGCCTCGACCACTCTCTGGGTAAAGAACCTTCCCCTGACATCCCCCTTATATCTCCCACCCTTCACCTTAAATTTATGACCCCTTGTAACGCTTTGCTCCACCCGGGGAAAAAGTTTCTGACTGTCTACCCTATCTATTCCCCTGATCATCTTATAAACCTCTATCATGTCACCCCTCATCCTTCTCCTTTCTAATGAGAAGAGGCCTAGAATGTTCAGCCTTTCCTCGTAAGACTTATTCTCCATTCCAGGCAACATCCTGGTAAATCTCCTCTGCACCCTCTCCAAGGCTTCCACATCCTTCCTAAAATGAGGCGACCAGAACTGCACACAGTACTCCAAATGAGGCCTTACCAAGGTCCTGTACAGCTGCATCATCACCTCACGGCTCTTAAATTCAATCCCTCTGCTAATGAACGCTAACACCCCATATGCCTTCTTCACAGCCCTATCCACTTGAGTTGCAACTTTCAATGATCTATGCACATAGACCCCAAGGTCTCTCTGCTCCTCCACATGCCCAAGAACCCTACCGTTAACCCAGTATTTTGCATTCATGTTTGTCCTTCCAAAATGGACGACCTCACACTTTTCAGGGTTAAACTCCATCTGCCACTTTTCAGCCCAGCACTGCAACCTATCCAAGTCCCTTTGCAGACGACAATAGCCCTCCTCGGTATCCACAACTCCACCAACCTTTGTATCATCTGCAAATTTACTGACCCACCCTTCGACTTCCTCATCCAAGTCGTTAATAAAAATCACAAACAGGAGAGGACCCAGAACTGATCCCTGCGGCACGCCACTGGTAACTGGGCTCCAGGCTGAGTATTTACCATCTAAGACCACTCTCTGCCTTCTATCAGTTAGCCAATTCTTAATCCAACTGGCCACATTCCCCACTATCCCATGCCTCCTGACTTTCTCCATAAGTCTACCATGGGGGACCTTATCAAATGCCTTACTAAAATCCATGTACACCACATCCACTGGTTTACCCTCATCCACTTGCTTGGTCACCTGCTCAAAGAATTCAATCAGGCTTGTGAGGCAAGACCTACCCCTCACAAAACCGTGCTGACTGTCCCGAATCAAGCAGTGTCTTTCCAGATGCTCAGAAATCCTATCCCTCAGCACCTTTTCCATCAACTTGCCTACCACCGAAGTAAGACTAACTGGCCTGTAATTCCCAGGGTTGTTCCTATTCCCTTTCTTGAACAGGGGCACAACATTTGCCACCCTCCAATCACCTGGTACCACCCCCGTCAACAGAGAAGATGAAAAGATCATTGCCAGCGGCTCTGCAATTTCATCCCTTGCTTCCCATAACATCCTTGGATATACCCCGTCAGGCCCGGGAGACTTGTCTATCTTCAAGTTATTCAAAAACCCCAACACATCTTCCCTCCTAACGAGCACTTCCTCGAGCTTACCAATCTGTTTCACACCGTCCTCTTCAGTAATACACCCCTTCTCATTCGTAAATACCGAAGAGAAGTACTCATTCAAAACCTCACTTATCTCTTCCGGCTCAACACACAGTCTCCCGCTATTGTCCTTGACCGGACCTATGGTCCCCCTGGTCATCCTCATATTTCTGACATACGCGTAAAAGGCCTTGGGGTTTTCTTTTATCCTACCCGCCAAGCATTTTTCATGCCCTCTCTTAGCTCTCCTAATCCCTTTCTTCAGATCCTTCCTGGCCATCTTGTATCCCTCCAGAGCTATGCCTGTGCCCTTTTTCCTCAACTTTATATACGCATCCTTCTTCTTCCTAACAAGACTCTCAACCTCTCTTGTCAACCACGGTTCCCTCACATGACCATCCCTTCCCTGTCTGACAGGGACATGCTTATCAATGGCCCCTACTATCTGCTCCTTGAAAAAGTTCCACATTTCGACCGTGCCCTTCCCTGCCAGCATCTGCTCCCAACTTATGCTCCTCAGTTCCTGCTTGACAGCATCATATCTACCCTTCCCCCAATTGTAAACCTTGCCCTGTTGCACATACCTATCCCTCTCCATTACCACAGTGAATGCTACAGAATTGTGATCACTATCTCCAAAGTGCTCGCCCACCAACAGCTCTATCACTTGCCCTGGTTCATTACCTAGTACCAAATCCAATATTGCCTCCCCTCTGGTCGGGCAGTCTACATACTGAGTCAGAAAAGCTTCCTGGACATACTGCACAAACACTACCCCATCCAAACTATTCGATCTAAAGAGTTGCCAATCAATATTTGGGAAGTTGAAATCCCCCATAATTACTACCCTGTGACTTCTGCTCCTTTCCAAAATCTGTTTCCCAATCTGCTCTTCCACCTC
>NW_027141568.1:1092500-1203798 GCF_036365525.1 Heterodontus francisci
CATCACACACACACACACACCACAGCCCAGACACCGAGACTTATATATATGTGCACATACACACACACACACACACACACCACAGCCCAGAAACTGAGACTTAAATATATGCACACACACACACACACACACACACACACACACACACACACACATACACACACACACACATATACACACACACCACAGCCCAGACACTGATACTTATATATATGTGCACACTCATACACACACACACACATCACACACACACACACCACAGCCCAGACACCGAGACTTATATATATGTGCACATACACACACACACACACACACACACCACAGCCCAGAAACTGAGACTTAAATATATGCACACACACACACATACACACACACACACACACACACACACACACACCACAGCCCAGACACTGACGCTTATATATATGCACACACAGATCCCACATACACTCACACACACGCACCACAGCCCAGACACTGATGCTTATATATATTCACACACACATCACACACACACACCACAGCCCAGACACTTAGACTTCTATATATGGGCACACACACATATCACACACACCACAGCCTAGACTCTGACGCTTATATATATGCACACACACACACACCACAGCCCAGACACTGATGCTTATATATATGCACACACACATCACACACACACATCGCACACACCACAGCCCAGACACTGACGCTTATATATATGCACACAAACACACACCACAGCCCAGACACTGAGACTTATATATATGTGCACACACATACACACACACATCACACACACACACACACACCACAGCCCAGACACCGAGACTTATATATATGTGCACATACACACACACACACCACAGCCCAGACACTGACGCTTATATATATGCACACACACATCACACACACACACACACACACACACACACCACAGCCCAGACACCGAGACTTATATATATATGTGCACATACACACACCACAGCCCAGACACTGACGCTTATATATATGCACACACACACATCACACACACACACACACACACCACAGCCCAGACACTGAGACTTCTATATATGGGCACACACACACACAGCACAGCCCAGACACTGACGCTTATATATATGTACACACACGCACACACACCACAGCCCAGACACTGAGACTTGTATATATGGGCACACACACACACATCACAGACACCACAGCCCAGACACTGACGCTTATATATATGCACACACACACACCACAGCCCAGACACTGAGACTTATATATATACACACACACACACACACACCACAGCCCAGACACTGACGTTTATATATATGCACACACACACACACACACACACACACGCACACACACCACATCCCAGACCCTGAGACATACGTATATATATACACACACACACCAGAACCCAGGCACTGATGTATGTGTATATACACACACACTCTGTCTCTCTGACACTCATACACACACACGTTCTCTCTCTCTGTCACACACACTTTCTCTCTCTCTCGTCTCATGCACTCACACACACACACACACACACACACACATTATCTCTCACACACACACATGCTGAAACACATTCTCTCAAATACGCACACAACCTCTCTCTCTCTCTCTCTCTGACACACACACACATACACAGATCACACCACAGGCAATCAGACAGAGTCTCTCAGTCAGTTCAACATTTAACTCTCCATGCCAGACCACAGTGCTGCAGATGCTAGAAATCTGAAATAAGAAAAGAAAATGCTGGAAATACTCAGCAGGTCTGGCAGGACTTTTTGAGAAAGAAACAGAGTTTAATGTTTCAGGTCGATGACCCTTCATCAGACCTAGGAGAGATTAGAGATGGAAAAGTCTTCAAACCAGATGGGGCAATGAGGGAGGGGGAGGATTATGATCAACATTCAGTTTAACAATTTCAATACCATCCTTTTATTATTTAATCTCTCCTGTCTTCCACTGCGTCACAGATCTTCCCATTTGTTCATTCAGGTCCAATCATTTTAATATATCACTGGATACAGGAACACATTTATAAATCTCAATCTGTCCTCAATCAAACTGGTAACTTTGCTCCAGTCTGATGTCTAATTTCTCTGTTTATTTCTCTTCCTCACAGTTAACTTGCTGACGATTGTGATCCTGTCTCGGGGAAAGTGCGGTCTCTCCAAATGTGTCACTCAGTACCTGGTGGCCATGTCAGTGGCGGATCTACTGGTCATTATCCTGGACCTGATATTCAGACACATTCCCATTGTTTATTGGGAACAGTTTCTGTTCCTGTATTACATCCCCGTGTGTAATATCCACGCCGTCCTGCTTTACACAGTCACAGACTGTTCTGTCTGGTTCACCGTCACTTTCACCTTTGATCGATTTGTGGCCATTTGTTGTCAGAATCTGAAAAGTAAATATTGCAGTGAGAAAACATCGGCTGTGGTTGTGGGAACAGTGAGTGTGCTGAGCTGTTTAAAGAACATCTTCTGGTATTTTATGTTAACGGGTCGGTATTCGCTGTGGAACGATCCCTGGTTTTGTGATGTAACAATGGGTGTTCTGGAATCTCGTGTCTGGGGAACAATCGAGTTCCTCCACAACATTCTAACCCCGGCCATCCCATTTGTGCTGATTCTGCTGCTCAACGCTCTCACCGTCAGACATATTTTCGTGAGCAGCAGAGGACGCAGGAGACTCCGGGCTCACAGCAGTGGGGAGAGTCACAGAGACCCCGAGATGGAGAGTCGAAGGAAATCTATCATTTTACTGTTAGTTATCTCTGGGAATTTCATGCTGTTGTGGGCCCTGTTAATGGTGCATTCGATATGGAGGAGGATGTGGTTTTTGGGTTATGAGTCTTTTTATCTCCCTTGGTTTCTGCTGGAATTGTCCTTCATGCTCCAGCTCCTGAGCTGCTCCACAAACACTGTGATTTACGCCGTGACCCAGACTCAGTTCAGAGAGCAGGTGAAGAATGTGCTGAAATATCCCTTTAATACAATTGTTAAATTAATTCAATAATCAGAGGAGGGGAAGGGGCCTGTCACCATGGAGACAGAGCGGGGGAGGGGACTGTCACCATGGCGACAGAGCGGGGGAGGGTACTGACACCATGGAGACAGAGCGGGGCAGGGGACTGTATCCATGGAGACAGAGCGGGGGAGGGGACTGTCACCATGGAGACAGAGCGGGGCAGGGTCCTGTCACCATGGAGTCAGAGCGGGGGTGGGGCCTCTCACCATGGAGACAGAGCGGGGGAGGGGACTGTCACCATGGAGACAGTGCGGGGGAGGGGCCTCTCACCATGGAGACAGAGCGGGGGAGGAGACTGTCACCATGGAGACAGAGCGGGGGCGGGGCCTGTTTCCAGGGTGACGGTGTCTGCGGGCGGAGTCTATTTCCAAGGTTACAGGGTGGGCGGAATATGTTACCAGGGTGACGGGAAGAGGGGGGGCGGGGTCTGTTTCCAGGGTGACGAGGTGGGAGAGGGGTCTGTTTCCAAAGTGACGGCGAATGGGGGCGGGGTCTGTTTCCAGGGTGACGAGAGTTGGAGCGGAGTCTGTTTCCAAGGTGACGGCGAATGGGGGCGGGGTCAGTTTCCAGTGTGACGAGAGTGGGAGCGGAGTCTGTTTCCAAGGTGATGGCGAATGGGTGCGGGGTCTGTTTCCAGAGTGACGGGTGGGGTGCGGAGTCTGTGTCCAGGGTGACGGGAGTGGGGGCGGGTTCTGTTTCCGGGGTGAAGGGAGTGGGGGGCGGGGTCTGTATCCAGGGTGACGGGAGTGGGGGCGGGGTCTGTTTCCAGGGTGACGGAGTGGGGGCGGGGCCTGTTACCAAGGTGACGGGAGTGGGGGCGGGGTCTGTTTCCAGGGTGACGGGAGTGGGGCGGGGTCTGTTTCCAGGGTGACGGGAGTGGAGGCGGGGTTTATTACCAAGGTGACGGGAACGGGGGAGGGGACTGTCACCATGGAGAAAGAGCGGGGGAGGGGCCTCTCACCATGGAGACAGAGCGGTGGCGGGGCCTCTCACCATGGAGACCGAGCGGGGGAGGGGCCTCTCACCATGGAGACAGAGCAGGGGAGTGGCCTCTCACCATGGAGACAGAGCGGTGGCGGGGGCCTCTCACCATGGAGACCGAGCTGGGGCGGTGCCTGTCAGCATGGAGACAGAGCGGGGGCGGGGCCTGTCAGAATGGAGACAGTGCTGGGGCGGGGCCTGTCAGCATGGAGACAGAGCGGGGGCGGGGAGTAGAGGCGGGGTCTGTTACCAGAGTGACGGGAGTGGGGGCGGCGTCTGTTTCCAGAGTGACGGGAGTGGGGGCGGGGACTGTTTCCAGAGTGACGGGAGTGGGGGCGGGGTCTGTTTCCAGAGTGACGGGAGTGGGGGCGGGGACTGTTTCCACGGTGACCGGAGTAGGGGCGGAGTCTGTTTCCAGGGTGACGGCGAATGGGGGCGGTGTCTGTTTCCAGGGTGACGAGAGTTGGAGCGGAGTCTGTTTCCAAGGTGACGGCGAATGGGGGCGTGGTCAGTTTCCAGTGTGACGAGAGTGGGAGCGGAGTCTGTTTCCAAGCTGACGGTGAATGGGGGCGGGGTCTGTTTCCAGAGTGATGGGTGGGGTGCGGAGTCTGTGTCCATGGTGACGGGAGTGGGGGCGGGGTCTGTTTCCGGGGTGACGGGAGTGGGGGCGGGGTTTGTTTCCAGGGTGACGGGAGTGGGGGCGGGGTCTGTTACCAAGGTGACTGGAGTGGGGGCGGGGTCTGTTTCCAGGGTGACGGGAGTGGGGCGGGGTCTGTTTCCAGGGTGACGGGAGTGGGGGCGGGGTCTATTACCAAGGTGACGGGAATGGGGTAGGGGACTGTCACCATGGAGACAGAGCGGGGGAGCGGCCTCTCACCATGGAGACAGAGCGGTGGCGGGGCCTCTCACCATGGAGACAGTGCGGGGGCGGGGCCTCTCACCATAGAGACCGAGCGGGGGTGGGGCCTCTCACCATGGAGACAGAGCGGGGGAGTGGCCTCTCACCATGGAGACAGAGCGGTGGCGGGGGCCTCTCACCATGGAGACCGAGCGGGGGCGGGGCCTGTCAGCATGGAGACAGAGCGGGGGCGGGGCCTGTCAGCATGGAGACAGTGCGGGGGCGGGGCCTGTTTGCATGGAGACAGAGCGTGGGCGGGGCCTGTCAGCATGGAGACATAGCGGGGGCGGGGAGTGGAGGCGGTGTCTGTTACTAGAGTGACGGGCGTGGGGGCGGTGTCTGTTTCAGAGTGACGGGAGTGGGGGCGGGGTCTGTTTCCAGAGTGACGGGAGTGGGGGCGGGGACTGTTGCCAGTGTGACGGGAGTGGAGGCGTGGTCTGTTTCCACGGTGACGGGAGTAGGGGCGGAGTATGTTTCCAGGGTGACGGAGTGGGGGCGGGGCCTGTCTCCAGGGTGACGGGAGTGGGGGTGGGGTCTGTTTCTAAGGTGATGGAGTGGGGGCGGGGTCTGTTTCCATGGTGACGGGAGTGGGGGCGGAGTCTGTTTCCAAGGTGACGGGAGTGGGGGCGTGGTCTGTTTCCAAGGTGACGGGAGTGGGGGCTGGGTCTGTTTCCAAGGTGACAGGAGTGGGGGCGTGGTCTTTTACCAATGTGACGGGAGTGGGGGCGGGGTCTGTTTCCAAGGGGACGGGAGTGGGGGCGGGGATTGTGTCCAGAGTGACGGGAGTGGGGGCGGGGTCTGTTTCCAGAGTGACGGGAGTGGGGGCAGGGTCTGTTTGCAGGGTGAAGGGATTGGGGGCGGGTTCTGTTTCCAGAGTGACAGGAGTGCGGGCGGGGTTTCTTTCCAGAGTGATGGAAGTGTGGGCGGGGTCTGTTTCCAGAGTGATGGGAGTGTGGGCGGGGTCTGTTTCCAGGGTGACGGGAGTGGGGGCGGAGTGTGTTACCAAGGTGATGGGAGTGGGGTTGGAATCTGTTTCCAGGGAAACACGAGTGGGGGCGGGGTCTGTTTCCAGGGTGACGGGAGTGTGGGCGGTGTTTGTTTCCAGGGTGACGGGAGTGGAGGCACGGTCTGTTTCCAGAGTGACGGGAGTGGGGGCGGGGTCTGTTTCCAGAGTGACGCGAGTGTGGGCGGGGCCTGTTTCCAGAGTGACGGGAGTGTGGGCGGGGTCTGTTTCCAGGGTGACGGGAGTGGAGGCACGGTCTGTTTCCAGATGACGGGAGTGGGGGCGGGGTCTGTTTCCAGATGACGGGAGTGGGGGCGGGGTCTGTTTCCAGAGTGACGGGAGTGTGGGCGGGGTCTGTTTCCAGGGTGATGGGAGTTGGGGCGGGGTCTGTTTCCAGGGTGATGGGAGTTGGGGCGGGTTCTGTTTCCAGAGTGACAGGCATGGGGGCGTTGTCTGTTTCCAGGTTGACGGGAGTGGGGGCGGGGTCTGTTTCCAGGGTGACGAGAGTGGGGGCGGGGTCTGTTTCCGGGGTGACGGGATTGGGGGCGGGGTCTGTTTCCAGGGTGATGGGTGTGGGGGCGGGGTCTGAAACTATCTGATTCTTTCATAACCCCTTTCAAACAAAAATATTCCTGATAATTATTGAAAATTCTTTACAATAATTTATAAACATCTACTGGCCTTCACAACCTTTATAAGCTGTTTATAATTCTTCCTCTCACTTTGTAAATCTTTATAATCTTTATGTTTGTCTGTGATTTATTATCCTTTATGAGATTTTATTCTCATTGATAATCTGTTACATTCACTGCCCTGGACAGAAAACATTGAAAATGATCCCCGTGGATTACTCTCAATTCAAACAGACCACAGTGCATATCATTTAAAATGGCCGCAGCACATGTCGCGTAAAATGGCCGCTGTGAAGGTGACATCAAACAGACCACAGTGCATATCATTTAAAATGGCCGCAGCACATGCCACGTAAAATGGCCGCTGTAAAGATGACATCAAACAGACCACAGAGCATATCATTTAAAATGGCCGCAGCACATGTCGCGTTAAATGGCCGCAGTGAAGGTGACATCAAACTGACCACAGAGCACATCATTTAGAATGGCCGCAGCACATGACGCTTAAAAAGGCCGCTGTGAAGGTGACATCAAACAGACCACAGTGCATATCATTTAAAAAGGCCGTACCACATGTCACGTAAAATGGCCGCAGTGAAGGTGACATCAAACAGACCACAGAGCACATCATTTAGAATGGCCGCAGCACATGTCGCTTAAAATGGCCGCTGTGCAGGTGACATCAAACAGACAACAGTGCATATCATCAGATCGAAGTGGCCTTTGTTAAAACCAGCTGGAGTGGTACTGAGTCTCACTCACACACGAGGAAAGAGCCAATTCAATACAGGCCTCTATTTATACCAGCTGGAGTGGTACTGAGTCCCACTCACACACCAGGAAAGAGCAAATTGAAACCGAGCCTATATCAACACCAGCTGGAATGGTACTGAGTCTCACTCACAGACCAGGAAAGAGCCAATTCAATGCAAACCTTTATTAATAGCAGCTGGAGTGGTACTGAGTCCCACTGACATACCAGGAAAGAGCCAATTCAATGCAAACCTTTATTAACAGCAGATGGAGTGGTACTGAGTCCCACTGACACACCAGGAAAGAGCCAATTCAATCCAGGCCTCTATTAACACCAGGTGGAGTGGCACTGAGTCCAACTCAACAAGCAGGAAAGTGACTGTACATTACACGCCTCTATTAACAAAAGCTGGAGTAGAATTAACTCCCACTCACACTCCAGGAAAGAGCCAATTCAATCCAGGTCACTATTAATACCAGCTGGAGTGGCACTGCGTCCCACTCACACAGCAAGAAAGAGCCAGTTAATTCCCGGCCTGTATTAATACCAGCTGGAGTTGTACTGAGTCCCACTCACACACCACGAAAGAGCCAAATCACTCCAGGTCTCTATTAATAACAGCTGGAGTGGTACTGAGTCCAACTCATACATCAGGGAAGAGCCAATTCATTCCAGGCCTCCATTCATAACAGCTGGAGTGGTACTGAGTCCCACTCACACACCAGGGAAGAGCCAGTTCATTCCAGGCCTCTATTAATACAAGCTGGAGTGGTACTGATCCGCACTTACACACCAGAATAGTTCAATTTCAATCCATTCCTCCTTTATGAACAGCTGGAGTAGCACTGTGTCCCACACACACAACAGGAGAGAGCCAATTCAATCCATACCTCGATTAATACCAGCTGGAGCGGTACTGAGCCCCACTCACACACCAGAAAAAAGCCAATTCAATCCAGCCTCTTTAATATCAGCTGGAGTGGTGCTGAGTCCCACTCACACAGCAGGAAAGAGCCAATTCAATACAGGCTTCTATTAATACCAGCTGGAGTGGCACTGAGTCCCACTCACACCCCAGAAAAAAGCCAATTCAATCCAGGCCTCTATTAATAGCAATTGGAGTGGCACTGAGTCCCTCACAATCACCAGGAAAGAGCCAATTCAAACCAGGCCTCGATTAATACCAGCTGGAATGGTACTGAGTCCCACTCACACACCAGTAAAGAACCAATACAATCCAGTCCTCTTTTAATATCAGCTCGAATGGTACTGAACCCCAATCACAAACCCGGAAAGAGCCAATTCAATCCAGACCTCTATGAATACCAGCTGGAGTGGTACTGAGCACCACTCACGCCCCAGAAAAAAGCCAATGCAATCCAGGCCTCTATTAATACCAGCTGGAGTGGCACTGAGTCCCACCCATTCAACAGGAAAGAGCCAATTCAAACCAGCCCTCTATTAATAACAGCTGGAGTGGTACAGTGTCCCACTCACACACCAGGAAAGAGCCAATTTAATACAGGCCTCTATTAATAACAGCTGGAATGGTACTGAGTCCCACTTACACAACAGGAAAGAGCCAGTTCAATCCAGGCCTCCATTAATACCAGCTGGAGTGGTACTGAGTCCCACCCTTTCACCAGGAAGGAGCCAATTCAAAACAGGCCTCTATTAAAAACAGCTGGAGTGGCACTGAGTCCAACTCACACCCCAGAAAAACGCCAATTCAATCCAGCCATCTATTAATAGCAGCTGGAGTGGTACTGAGTCCCACTCACACACCAGGAAAGAGCCAATTCAATCCAGGCCTCTATTAATATAAGCTGGAATGGTACTGATTCCCACACACACACTCGGAAAGAGCCAATTCAATACAGACCTCTATTAATATCAGCTAGAATGGTACTGAGTCCCTCTCACACACCAGGAAAGAGCCAATTCAATCCAGGCCTCTATTAATATAAGCTGGAATGGTACTGATTCCCACACACACACTCGGAAAGAGCCAATTCAATCCAGGCGTCTATTAATATCAGCTGCAGTGGTACTGAGTCCTACTCACACACCAGGAAAGAGCCAATTCATTACAGAAGTCCATTAATACCAACTGGAATGGTAGAGTCCCACTCACACACCAGGAAAAAGCCAATTCAATGCAGAACTTCATTAATAACAGCTGGAGTGGTAATGAGTCCCACTCACACACCAGGAAAGAGACAATTCAATCCAGGCCTCGATTAATACTAGCTGGAGTGGTACTGAGCCCCACTCACACACCAGGAAAGAGCCAATTCAAGCCAGACCTCTGAATACCAGCTGGAGTGGTACTGAGCCCCACTCACACACCAGGAAAGACCAATTCAATATCGGCCTCTATTAATACCAGCTGGAGTGGTAGGGAGTCCCACTCACACACCAGGAGAGAGCCAATTCAATCCAGGATTCTATCAATACCAGCAGGAGTGGTATTGAGTGCCACTCATACACCAGTAAAGACCCAATACAATCCAGGCCTCTATTTATACCAACTGGAGCGGTACTGAGTCCAACCCACACACCAGTAAAGAGCCAATTCAATCCAAGCCTCTATTTCTACCAGCTTGAGTGGTACTGAGCCGCACTCACGCACCTGAAAAGTGCAAAAACAATCCAGGCCTCTATTAATAGCAGCTGGAGTGGTACTGAGTCCTACTCACACACCAGGAAAGAGCCAATTCAATCCAGGCCTCTATTAATATAAGCTGGAATGGTACTGATTCCCACTCACACACTCAGAAAGAGCCAATTCAATCCAGGCCTCTATTAATACCAGCTGCAGTGGTACTGAGTCCTACTCACACACCAGGAAAGAGCCAATTCAATACAAAAGTCCATTAATACCAACTGGAATGGTAGAGTCCCACTCACACATCAGGAAAGAGCCAATTCAATACAGAACTACATTAATACCAGCTGTAGTGGTACTGAGTCCCACTCACACACCAGGAAAGAGCCAATTCAATCCAGGCCTCTATTAATATAAGCTGGAATGGTACTGATTCCCACTCACACACTCAGAAAGAGCCAATTCAATCCAGGCCTCTATTAATACCAGCTGCAGTGGTACTGAGTCGTACTCACACACCAGGAAAGAGACAATTCAATCCAGGCCTCTATTAATACCAGCCGGAGTGGTACTGAGTCCCACTCACACACCAGGAAAGAGCCAATTCAATACAGGCCTCGATTAATACGAGCTGGAGTGGTACTGAGCCCCACTCACACACCAGGAAAGAGCCAATTCAAGCCAGACCTCTTAATACCAGCTGGAGTGGTACTGAGCCCCACTCACACCAGGAAAGACCAATTCAATATAGGCCTCTATTAATACCAGCTGGAGTGGTACTGAGTCCCACTCACACACCAGGAGAGAGCCAATTCAATCCAGGATTCTATTTATACCAACTGGAGCGGTACTGAGTCCAACTCACACACCAGTAAAGAGAAAATTCAATCCAGGCCTCTATTTATACCAGCTTGAGTGGTACTGAGCCGCACTCACGCACCTGAAAAGTGCCAAAACAATCCAGGCCTCTATTAATAGCAGCTGGAGTGACACTGATTCCGACTCACACACCAGGAAAGAGCCAATTCAATAGAAACCTCTATTAACACCAGCTGGAGTGGTACTGAGTCCCACTCACACACCAGGAAAGAGACAATTCTATCCAGGCTTCAATTAATACCATCTGGAGTGGTACTGAGTCCCACTCACACACCAGGAAAGAGGCAATTCTATCCAGGCCTCTATTAATACCAGCTGGAGTGGTACTGTGTCCCACTCACAAACCAGGAAAGAGCCAATTCAATCCATGCCTCTATTGATACCAGCTGGAGTGGTACTGAGTCCCACTCACACACCAGGAAAGAGGCAATTCTATCCAGGCCTCTATTGATAAAAGCTGGCGCGTACTGAGCCCCACTCACACACCAGGAAAGAGCCAATTAAATCCAGACCACAATAATAATACATGCTGGAGTGGTACTGAGCCCCATTCGCACACCAGGAGAGAGCCAATTCCATACAGTCTTCTATCAATACCAGCAGGAGTGGTATTGAGTGCCTCTCACACACCAATAAAGAACCAATACAATCCAGTCCTCTATTAATACCAGCTGGAATCGTACTGAGTCCCACTGACACATCAGGAAAGAGCCAATTCAATCCAGGCCTCTATTAATAGCAGCTGGAGTGGCACTGAGTCCCTCACATTCACCAGGAAAGAGCCAATTCAAACCAGGCCTCGATTAATACCGGCTGGAGTGGTACTGAGCCCTACTCTTCCACCAGAAAAGAGCCAATTCAATACAGACCTCTATTAATACCAGCTGGAATGGTACTGAGTCCCACTCACACACCAGTAAAGAACCAATACAATCCAGTCCACTATTAATATCAGCTGGAATGGTACTAAACCCCAATCACGCTCCCGGAAAGAGCCAATTCAATCCAGATCTCTATGAATACCAGCTGGAGTGGTACTGAGCACCACTCACGCCCCAGAAAAAAGCCAATTCAATCCAGGCCTCTATTAATACCAGCTGGAGTGGTACTGAGATCCTCACATTCAACAGGAAAGAGCCAATTCAAACCAGGCCTCCATTAATACCAGCTGGAGTGGTACTCTGTCCCACTCACACACCAGGAAAAAGCCAATTTAATCCAGGCCTCTATTAATAACAGCTGGAATGGTACTGAGTCCCACGTACACACCAGGAAAGAGCCAGTTCAATCCAGGCCTCCATTAATACCAGCTGGAGTGGTACTGAGATCCACCCATTCACCAGGAAAGAACCAATTCAAAACAGGCCTCTATTAAAAACAGCTGGAGTGGCACTGAGTCCCACTCACAACCCAGAAAAACGCCAATTCAATCCAGCCATCTATTAATAGCAGCTGGAGTGGTACTGAGTCCCACTCACACACCAGGAAAGAGCCAATTCAATCCAGGCATCTATTAATACCAGCTGGAATGGTACTGAGTCCTACTCACACACCAGAAAAGAGCCAATTCAATACAGAGGTCCATTAATACCAACTGGAATGGTAGAGTCCCACTCACACATCAGGAAAGAGCCAATTCAATACAGAACTACATTAATACCAGCTGGAGTGGTACTGAGTCCCACTCACACACCAGGAAAGAGCCAATTCAATACAGGCCTCGATTAATACCAGCTGGAGTGGTACTGAGCCCCACTCACACACCAGGAAAGAAACAATTCAAGCCAGACCTCTTAATACCAGCTGGAGTGGTACTGAGATCCACTCACACACCAGGAGAGAGCCAATTCAATCCAGGATTCTATTTATACCAACTGGAGCGGTACTGAGTCCAACTCACACACCAGTAAAGAGAAAATTTAATCCAGGCCTCTATTTATACCAGCTTGAGTGGTACTGAGCCGCACTCACGCACCTGAAAAGTGCCAAAACAATCCAGGCCTCTGTTAATAGCAGCTGGAGTGACACTGATTCCGACTCACACACCAGAAAAGAGCCAATTCAATCAGGCCTCTATTAATATCAGCTGCAGTGGCACTGACCCCCATTCACGCACCAGGAAAGAGCCAAATCAATCCAGGCCTCTATTAATACCAGCTGGAGTGGGAATGATTCATACTCACACACCAGGAAAGAGGCAATTCAATGCAGACCTCGATTAATAGCAGATGGAGTGGTACTGAGTACCACTCTAACACCAGGACAGAGCCAATTCAAACCAGGTTTCTATTAATACCAGCTGGAGGGGTACTGAGTCCCACTCACACACCAGGAAAGAGCCAATTCAATCCAGGTCTCTATTCACACCAGCTGGAGTGGGACTGAGACCCACTCACAGACCAGGAAAGAACTAATTCAATCCAGACCTCTTTTAATACCAGCTGGAGTGGGACTGATTCATACACACACACCAGGAAAGAGGCAATTCAATGCAGACCTCTATTAATACCAGATGGAGTGGTACTGAGTCCCACTATGACACCAGGACAGAGCCAGTTCAAACCAGGTTTCTATTAATACCAGCTGGAGTGGTACTGAGTCCCACTCTCACACCAGGACAGAGCCAATTCAAACCAGGTTTCTATTAATACCAGCTGGAGTGGTACTGAGACCCACTCTCATACCAGGACAGAGCCAATTCAAACCAGGTTTCTATTAATACCAGCTGGAGTGGTACCGAGTCCCACTCACACACCAGGAAAGAGGCCATTCAATGCAGACCTCTATTAATACCAGATGGAGTGCTGCTGAGTCCCACTCTGACACCAGGACATAGCCAGTTCAAACCAGGTTTCTATTAATACCAGCTGGAGTGGGACTGAGTCCCACTCACACCAGGAAAGAGGCAATTCAATGCAGACCTCGATTAATACCAGATGGCGTGGTACCGAGTCCCACTCACACCAGGAAAGAGGCAATTCAATGCAGACCTCTATTAATACAAGATGGAGTGCTGCTGAGTCCCACTCTGACACCAGGACATAGCCAGTTCAAACCAGGTTTCTATTAATACCAGTTGGAGTGGGACTGAGTCCCACTCACTCACCAGGAAAGAGGCCATTCAATGCAGACCTCTATTAATACCAGATAGAGTGGTACTGAGTCCCACGCACACACCAGGAAAGAAGCACTTCAATCCAGGGCTCTATTAATACCAGCTGGAGTGGGACTGAGTCCCACTCACAGACCAGGAAAGAGCCAATTCAATCCAGACAGCTTTTAATACCAGCTGGAGTGCTATTGAGTCCCACTCACAGACCAGGAAAGAGCCAATTAAATCCAGACCTCCATTAATACCAGCTGGAGTGGTACCGAGTCCCACTCACTCACCAGGAAAGAGGCCATTCAATGCAGACCTCTATTAATACCAGATAGAGTGGTACTGAGTCCCACTCTGACACCAGGACAGAGCCAATTCAAACCAGGTTTCTATTAATACCCGATGGAGTGGTACTGAGTCCCACTCTCACACCAGGACGGAGCCAATTCAATCCAGGTCTCTATGAATACCAGCTGGAGTGGGACTGAGTCCCACTCAGACAAGGAAAGAGCCAATTCAATCCAGGCCTCTATTAATACCAGCTGCAGTGGTACTGAACCCCATTCACACAAGAGGAAAGTGCCAATTCAATTCAGGCCTCTATTTAGAGCGACTGGAGTGGGACTGAGTCCCACTCACACATCATGAAAGAGCCAATTCAATCAAGGCCTCTAATAATACCAGCTGGAGTGCGACTGAGTCCCACTCACACAGCAGGAAAGAGACAATTGAAACCAGGCCTCTATTAATACCAGCTGGAGTGGTACTGAGTCCCACTCACACATCGGGAGAGAGGCAATTCAATCCAGGCCTCTATTAATACCATGTGGAGTGGTACTGAGACCCACTCACACACCAGGAATGTGTAAATTCAATCTCGGCCTGTCTTAATACCTGCAGAAGTGGTACATATCCCCTTTGACACAGGAGGAAAGAGACAATTTATTCCTGAACACTTTCAATACCAGTTGGATTTGCATTGAGTCCCACTCACACATCAGGAAGGAGCCAATTCAATCCAGGCCTCTATTAATAACAGCTGCAGTGGTACTGATCCCCACTCACACACCAGGAAAGAGCCAATTCAATCCAGGCCTCTTTTAATACCAGCTGGAGTGGTACTGTGTCCCACTCACAAACCAGGAAAGAGGCAATTCTATCCAGGCCTCTATTGATAAAAGCTGGCGCGTACTGAGCCCCACTCACATACCAGGAAAGAGCCAATTAAATCCAGACCACAATAATAATACATGCTGGAGTGGTACTGAGCCCTATTCGCACACCAGGAGAGAGCCAATTCAATACAGTCTTCTATCAATACCAGCAGGAGTGGTATTGAGTGCCTCTCACACACCAATAAAGAACCAATACAATCCAGTCCTCTATTAATACCAGCTGGAATCGTACTGAGTCCCACTCACACATCATGAAAGAGCCAATTCAATCAAGGCCTCTAATAATACCAGCTGGAGTGCGACTGAGTCCCACTCACACAGCAGGAAAGAGACAATTGAAACCAGGCCTCTATTAATACCAGCTGGAGTGGTACTGAGTCCCACTCACACATCGGGAGAGAGGCAATTCAATCCAGGCCTCTATTAATACCATCTGGAGTGGTACTGAGACCCACTCACACACCAGGAATGTGTAAATTCAATCTAGGCCTGTCTTAATACCTGCAGAAGTGGTACATATCCCCTTTGACACAGGAGGAAAGAGACAATTTATTCCTGAACACTTTCAATACCAGTTGGATTTGCATTGAGTCCCACTCACACATCAGGAAGGAGCCAATTCAATCCAGGCCTCTATTAATAACAGCTGCAGTGGTACTGATCCCCACTCACACACCAGGAAAGAGCCAATTCAATCCAGGCCTCTTTTAATACAAGCTGGAGAGGTACTGAGCCCCACGCACACACCAGGAAAGAGCCAATTCAATCCAAGCCTCTATTAATACCAGCTGCAGTGCTACGGATCCCCACTGACACACAAGGAAAGTGCCAATTCAATCCAGGCCTCTATTAAGAGCTACTGCAGTGGGACTGAGTCCCACTCACACATCATGAAAGAGCCAATTCAATCAAGGCCTCTAATAATACTGGCTGGAGTGGGACTGAGTCCCACTCACACAGCAGGAAAGAGACAATTGAAACCAGGCCTCTATTAATACCAGCTGGAGTGGTACTGAGACTCACTCACACATCGGGAGAGAGGCAATTCAATACAGGCCTCTATTAATCCCAGCTGGAGTGGTACTGGGTCCCACTCACACACCAGGAATGTGTAAATTCAATCTAGGCCTCTCTTAATACTTGCAGAAGTGGTACATAGCCCCTTTGACACAGGAGGAAAGAGACAATTTATTCCTGAACACTATCAATACCAGTTGGACATGCACTGAGTCCCACTCACACATCAGGAAAGAGCCGATTCAATCCAGGCCTCTATTAATACCAGCTGCAGTGGTACTGATCCCCACTCACGCACCAGGAAAGTGCCAATTCAATCCAGGCCTGTATTAATACAAGCTGGAGTGGTACTGAGCCCCACTCAGACACCAGGAAAGAGACCTTTCAATACAGGCCTCTATTAATACCAGCTGGAGTGGTACTGAGCCCCACTCACACACCAGGAAAGCGGCAATTCAATGCAGACCTCGATTAATACCAGATGGAGTGGTACTGAGTCCCTCTCTAACACCAGGACAGAGCCAATTCAATACAGGTCTCTATTAATACCAGCTGGAGTGAGACTGAGCCCCACTCACAGACCAGGAAAGTGCCAATTCAATCCAGGCCTCTACGTAGAGAGACAGGAGTGGGACTGTGTCCCACTCAGACATCATGAAAGAGCCAATTCAATCAAGGCCTCTAATAATACCAGCTGGAGTGGGACTGAGTCCCACTCAAACAGCAGGAAAGAGACCATTGGAACCAGGCCTCTATTAATACCAGCTGGAGTGGTACTGAGTCTCACTCACACATCGGGAGAGAGGCAATTCAATCCAGGCCTCTATTAATACCAGCTGGAGTGGTACTGGGTCCCACTCACACACCAGGAATGAGCCAATTCAATCCAGGCCTCTATTGATACCAGCTGCAGTGGTACTGATCCCCACTCACACACCAGGAAAGTGCCAATTCAATCCAGGCCTCTATTTAGAGCGACTGGAGTGGGACTGAGTCCCACACTCACATCGGGAGAGAGGCAATTCAATCCACGCCTCTATTAATACCATCTGGAGTGGTACTGAGTCCCACTCACACACCAGGAATGTGTAAATTCAATCTAGGCCTCTCTTAATACCTGCAGAAGTGGTACAATGCCCCTCTAACACAGGAGGAAAGAGACAATATATTCCTGAACACTATCAATACCAGTTGGAGTTGCACTGAGTCCCACTCACACATCAGGAAAGAGCCAATTCAGTCCAGGCCTCTATTAAGACCAGCTGCAGTAGTACTGAGCCCCACTCACACACAAGGAAAGAGCCAATTCAATCCAGGCCTCTACTAATACCAGGTGCAGTGGTACTGATCCCCACTCACACACCAGGAAAGTGCCAATTAAATCCAGGCCTCTATTTAGAGCGACTGGAGTGGGACTGAGTCCCATTCACACATCATGAAAGAGCCAATTCAATCAAGGCCTCTAATAATACCAGCTGGACTGGGACTGAGTCCCACTCACACAGCAGGAAAGATACAATTGAAACCAGGCCTCTATTAATACCAGCTGGAGTGGCACTGAGTCCCACTCACACACCAGGAATGTGTAAATTCAATCTCGGCCTCACTTAATACCTGCAGAAGTGGTACATAACCGCTTTGACACAGGAGGAAAGAGACAATTTATTCCTGAACTCTATCAATACCAGCTCGAGTGGTACTGAGTCCCACTCTCACACCAGGACAGAGCCAATTCAAACCAGGTTTCTATTAATACCAGCTGGAGTGGTACCGAGTCCCACTCACACACCAGGAAAGAGGCCATTCAATGCAGACCTCTATTAATACCAGATGGAGTGATGCTGAGTCCCACTCTGACACCAGGACATAGCCAGTTCAAACCAGGTTTCTATTAATACCAGCTGGAGTGGGACTGAGTCCCACTCACACCAGGAAAGAGGCAATTCAATGCAGACCTCGATTAATACCAGCTGGAGTGGGACTGAGTCCCACGCACACACCAGGAAAGAAGCACTTCAATCCAGGTCTCTATTAATACCAGCTGGAGTGGGACTGAGTCCCACTCACAGACCAGGAAAGAGCCAATTCAATCCAGACATCTTTTAATACCAGCTGGAGTGCTATTGAGTCCCACTCACAGACCAGGAAAGAGCCAATTAAATCCAGACCTCTATTAATACCAGCTGGAGTGGTACCGAGTCCCACTCACTCACCAGGAAAGAGGCCATTCAATGCAGACCTCTATTAATACCAGATAGAGTGGTACTGAGTCCCACTCTGACACCAGGACAGAGCCAATTCAAACCAGGTCTCTATGAATACCAGCTGGAGTGCTATTGAGTCCCACTCACAGACCAGGAAAGAGCCAATTAAATCCAGACCTCTATTAATACCAGCTGGAGTGGTACCGAGTCCCACTCACTCACCAGGAAAGAGGCCATTCAATGCAGACCTCTATTAATACCAGATAGAGTGGTACTGAGTCCCACTCTGACACCAGGACAGAGCCAATTCAAACCAGGTCTCTATGAATACCAGCTGGAGTGGGACTGAGTCCCACTCAGACAAGGAAAGAGCCAATTCAATCCAGACAGCTTTTAATACCAGCTGGAGTGCTATTGAGTCCCACTCACAGACCAGGAAAGAGCCAATTAAATCCAGACCTCTATTAATACCAGCTGGAGTGGTACCGAGTCCCACTCACTCACCAGGAAAGAGGCCATTCAATGCAGACCTCTATTAATACCAGATAGAGTGGTACTGAGTCCCACTCTGACACCAGGACAGAGCCAATTCAAACCAGGTTTCTATTAATACCCGATGGAGTGGTACTGAGTCCCACTCTCACACCAGGACGGAGCCAATTCAATCCAGGTCTCTATGAATACCAGCTGGAGTGGGACTGAGTCCCACTCAGACAAGGAAAGAGCCAATTCAATCCAGGCCTCTATTAATACCAGCTGCAGTGGTACTGAACCCCATTCACACAAGAGGAAAGTGCCAATTCAATTCAGGCCTCTATTTAGAGCGACTGGAGTGGGACTGAGTCCCACTCACACATCATGAAAGAGCCAATTCAATCAAGGCCTCTAATAATACCAGCTGGAGTGCGACTGAGTCCCACTCACACAGCAGGAAAGAGACAATTGAAACCAGGCCTCTATTAATACCAGCTGGAGTGGTACTGAGTCCCACTCACACATCGGGAGAGAGGCAATTCAATCCAGGCCTCTATTAATACCATGTGGAGTGGTACTGAGACCCACTCACACACCAGGAATGTGTAAATTCAATCTCGGCCTGTCTTAATACCTGCAGAAGTGGTACATATCCCCTTTGACACAGGAGGAAAGAGACAATTTATTCCTGAACACTTTCAATACCAGTTGGATTTGCATTGAGTCCCACTCACACATCAGGAAGGAGCCAATTCAATCCAGGCCTCTATTAATAACAGCTGCAGTGGTACTGATCCCCACTCACACACCAGGAAAGAGCCAATTCAATCCAGGCCTCTTTTAATACAAGCTGGAGAGGTACTGAGCCCCACGCACACACCAGGAAAGAGCCAATTCAATCCAAGCCTCTATTAATACCAGCTGCAGTGCTACGGATCCCCACTGACACACAAGGAAAGTGCCAATTCAATCCAGGCCTCTATTTAGAGCTACTGCAGTGGGACTGAGTCCCACTCACACATCATTAAAGAGCCAATTCAATCAAGGCCTCTAATAATACCAGCTGGAGTGGGACTGAGTCCCACTCACATAGCAGGAAAGAGACAATTGAAACCAGGCCTCTATTAATACCAGCTGGAGTGGTACTGAGCCTCACTCACACATCGGGAGAGAGGCAATTCAATCCAGGCCTCTATTAATCCCAGCTGGAGTGGTACTGGGTCCCACTCACACACCAGGAATGTGTAAATTCAATCTAGGCCTCTCTTAATACTTGCAGAAGTGGTACATAGCCCCTTTGACACAGGAGGAAAGAGACAATTTATTCCTGAACACTATCAATACCAGTTGGACTTGCACTGAGTCCCACTCACACATCAGGAAAGAGCCGATTCAATCCAGGCCTCTATTAATACCAGCTGCAGTGGTACTGATCCCCACTCACGCACCAGGAAAGTGCCAATTCAATCCAGGCCTGTATTAATACAAGCTGGAGTGGTACTGAGCCCCACTCAGACACCAGGAAAGAGACCATTCAATACAGGCCTCTATTAATACCAGCTGGAGTGGTACTGAGCCCCACTCACACACCAGGAAAGCGGCAATTCAATGCAGACCTCGATTAATACCAGATGGAGTGGTACTGAGTCCCTCTCTAACACCAGGACAGAGCCAATTCAATACAGGTCTCTATTAATACCAGCTGGAGTGAGACTGAGTCCCACTCACAGACCAGGAAAGTGCCAATTCAATCCAGGCCTCTACGTAGAGCGACAGGAGCGGGACTGTGTCCCACTCAGACATCATGAAAGAGCCAATTCAATCAAGGCCTCTAATAATACCAGCTGGAGTGGGACTGAGTCCCACTCAAACAGCAGGAAAGAGACAATTGGAACCAGGCCTCTATTAATACCAGCTGGAGTGGTACTGAGTCTCACTCACACATCGGGAGAGAGGCAATTCAATCCAGGCCTCTATTAACACCAGCTGGAGTGGTACTGGGTCCCACTCACACACCAGGAATGAGCCAATTCAATCCAGGCCTCTATTGATACCAGCTGCAGTGGTACTGATCCCCACTCACACACCAGGAAAGTGCCAATTCAATCCAGGCCTCTATTTAGAGCGACTGGAGTGGGATTGAGTCCCACACTCACATCGGGAGAGAGGCAATTCAATCCACGCCTCTATTAATACCATCTGGAGTGGTACTGAGTCCCACTCACACACCAGGAATGTGTAAATTCAATCTCGGCCTCTCTTAATACCTGCAGAAGTGGTACAATGCCCCTCTAACACAGGAGGAAAGAGACAATATATTCCTGAACACTATCAATACCAGTTGGAGTTGCACTGAGTCCCACTCACACATCAGCAAAGAGCCAATTCAGTCCAGGCCTCTATTGAGACCAGCTGCAGTAGTACTGAGCCCCACTCACACACCAGGAAAGAGCCAATTCAATCCAGGCCTCTACTAATACCAGCTGCAGTGGTACTGATCCCCACTCACACACCAGGAAAGTGCCAATTAAATCCAGGCCTCTATTTAGAGCGACTGGAGTGGGACTGAGTCCCATTCACACATCATGAAAGAGCCAATTCAATCAAGGCCTCTAATAATACCAGCTGGACTGGGACTGAGTCCCACTCACACAGCAGGAAAGAGACAATTGAAACCAGGCCTCTATTAATACTAGCTGGAGTGGCACTGAGTCCCACTCACACACCAGGAATGTGTAAATTCAATCTCGGCCTCACTTAATACCTGCAGAAGTGGTACATAGCCGCTTTGACACAGGAGGAAAGAGACAATTTATTCCTGAACTCTATCAATACCAGCTGGAGTGGTACTGAGTCCCACTCACACCCAGGAAAGAGGCAATTCAATCCAGACCTCGATTAATACCAGCTGGAGTGGTACCGAGTCACACTCACACACCAGGGAAAGAGCCAATTCAATCCAGGCCACTATTAATACCAGCTGGAGTGGTTTTGAGTGCCACTCAAACACCAGGAAAGCGCAAATTCACTCCAGACCTCTTATTAATACCAGCTGAAGTGGTACTGAGTACCACTCACTCACCAGGAAAGAGCCAATTAATCCAGACCTCTATTAATACCAGCTGGAGTGGTACTGAGTCTCACTCACACACCAGGAAAGCGCCAATTCAATCCAGGCCTCTATGAATACCAGCTGGAGTGGTACTGAGTCTCACTCACACATCATGAAAGAGCCAATTCAATCAAGGCCTCTATTAATATCAGCTGGAGTGGGGCTGAGTCCCACTCACACACCAGGAAAGAGACAATTGAAACCAGGCCTCTATTAATACCCACTGGAGTGGTATTGAGTCCCACTCACACACCAGGAAAGAGCAAATTCGATCCAGACCTCTATTAATACCGGCTGCAGTGGTACTGAGTCCCACTCTCACACTGGTAGAGAGGCAATTCAATCCAGGCCTCTATTAATACCAGCTGCAGTGGTACTGATCCCCACTCACACACCAGGAAAGGGCCAATTCAATCCACGCCTATATTAATACCAGCTGGAGTGGTACTGAGCCCCACTCACTCATCATGAAAGAGCCAATTAAATCAAGGCCTCTATTAATAACAGCTGCAGTGGCACTGATCCACACTCACGCACCAGGAAAGAGCCAAATCAATCCAGGCCTCTATTAATACCAGCTGCAGTGGTACTGATCCCCCCTCACACACTAGGAAAGAGCCAATTCAATCCAGGCCTCTATTTGGAGCGACTGGAGTGGGACTGAGTCCCACTCACACACCAGGATAGAGCCAATTCAAACCAGGTTTCCATTAATACCAGCTGGAGAGGTACTGAGTCCCACTCACACCCAGGAAAGAGGCAATTCAATCCAGGCCTCTATTAATACCAGCTGGAGTGGTACTGAGTCTCATTCACACATCATGAAAGAGCCAATTCAATCAAGGCCTCTATTAATACCCGCTGGAGTGGTACTGAGTCCCACTCAAACACCAGGAGAGAGGCAATTCAATTCAGGCCTCCATTAATACCAGCTGGAGTGGTACTGAGTCCCACTCACACATCAGGAAAGAGCAAATTCATTCCAGACCTTGATGAATACCAGCTGGAGTGGCACTGGGTCTCACTTATACACCAAGAAAGGGCCAATACAATCCAATCCTCTTATTAACACCAGCTGGAGAGGTACTGAGCACCACTCACACACCAGGACGGAGCCAATTCAAACCAGGTTTCCATTAATACCAGCTGGAGAGGTACTGAGCCCCATTCACACACCAGGAAAGAGCCAATTCCATCCAGGACTCTATTAATACCAGCTGGAGTGGCACTGAGTCTCACTCACACATCATGAAAGAGCCAATTCAATCAAGGCCTCTATTAATACCCGCTGGAGTGGTACTGAGTCGCACTCACACACCAGGAAAGAGGCAATTCAATTCAGGCCTCTATTAATACCAGCTGGAGAGGTACTGAGCACCACTCACTCACCAGGAAAGAGCCAATTCAATCCAGACCTCTATTAATACCAGCAAAAGTGGTACTGACTCCCACTGAAACACCAGCAAAGAGCCAATTCAATCCAGGCCTCTATTGATACCAGCTGCAGTGGTACTGATCCCCACTCACACACCAGGAAAGTGCCAATTCAATCCAGGCCTCTATTTAGAGCGACTGGAGTGGGATTGAGTCCCACACTCACATCGGGAGAGAGGCAATTCAATCCACGCCTCTATTAATACCATCTGGAGTGGTACTGAGTCCCACTCACACACCAGGAATGTGTAAATTCAATCTAGGCCTCTCTTAATACCTGCAGAAGTGGTACAATGCCCCTCTAACACAGGAGGAAAGAGACAATATATTCCTGAACACTATCAATACCAGTTGGAGTTGCACTGAGTCCCACTCACACATCAGCAAAGAGCCAATTCAGTCCAGGCCTCTATTAAGACCAGCTGCAGTAGTACTGAGCCCCACTCACACACCAGGAAAGAGCCAATTCAATCCAGGCCTCTACTAATACCAGCTGCAGTGGTACTGATCCCCACTCACACACCAGGAAAGTGCCAATTAAATCCAGGCCTCTATTTAGAGCGACTGGAGTGGGACTGAGTCCCATTCACACATCATGAAAGAGCCAATTCAATCAAGGCCTCTAATAATACCAGCTGGACTGGGACTGAGTCCCACTCACACAGCAGGAAAGAGACAATTGAAACCAGGCCTCTATTAATACTAGCTGGAGTGGCACTGAGTCCCACTCACACACCAGGAATGTGTAAATTCAATCTCGGCCTCACTTAATACCTGCAGAAGTGGTACATAGCCGCTTTGACACAGGAGGAAAGAGACAATTTATTCCTGAACTCTATCAATACCAGCTGGAGTGGTACTGAGTCCCACTCACACCCAGGAAAGAGGCAATTCAATCCAGACCTCGATTAATACCAGCTGGAGTGGTACCGAGTCACACTCACACACCAGGGAAAGAGCCAATTCAATCCAGGCCACTATTAATACCAGCTGGAGTGGTTTTGAGTGCCACTCAAACACCAGGAAAGCGCAAATTCACTCCAGACCTCTTATTAATACCAGCTGAAGTGGTACTGAGTACCACTCACTCACCAGGAAAGAGCCAATTAATCCAGACCTCTATTAATACCAGCTGGAGTGGTACTGAGTCTCACTCACACACCAGGAAAGCGCCAATTCAATCCAGGCCTCTATGAATACCAGCTGGAGTGGTACTGAGTCTCACTCACACATCATGAAAGAGCCAATTCAATCAAGGCCTCTATTAATATCAGCTGGAGTGGGGCTGAGTCCCACTCACACACCAGGAAAGAGACAATTGAAACCAGGCCTCTATTAATACCCGCTGGAGTGGTATTGAGTCCCACTCACACACCAGGAAAGAGCAAATTCGATCCAGACCTCTATTAATACCGGCTGCAGTGGTACTGAGTCCCACTCTCACACTGGTAGAGAGGCAATTCAATCCAGGCCTCTATTAATACCAGCTGCAGTGGTACTGATCCCCACTCACACACCAGGAAAGGGCCAATTCAATCCACGCCTATATTAATACCAGCTGGAGTGGTACTGAGCCCCACTCACTCATCATGAAAGAGCCAATTAAATCAAGGCCTCTATTAATAACAGCTGCAGTGGCACTGATCCACACTCACGCACCAGGAAAGAGCCAATTCAATCCAGGCCTCTATTTGGAGCGACTGGAGTGGGACTGAGTCCCACTCACACACCAGGATAGAGCCAATTCAAACCAGGTTTCCATTAATACCAGCTGGAGAGGTACTGAGTCCCACTCACACCCAGGAAAGAGGCAATTCAATCCAGGCCTCTATTAATACCAGCTGGAGTGGTACTGAGTCTCATTCACACATCATGAAAGAGCCAATTCAATCAAGGCCTCTATTAATACCCGCTGGAGTGGTACTGAGTCCCACTCACACACCAGGAGAGAGGCAATTCAATTCAGGCCTCCATTAATACCAGCTGGAGTGGCACTGAGTCCCACTCACACATCAGGAAAGATCAAATTCATTCCAGACCTTGATGAATACCAGCTGGAGTGGCACTGGGTCTCACTTATACACCAAGAAAGGGCCAATACAATCCAATCCTCTTATTAACACCAGCTGGAGAGGTACTGAGCACCACTCACACACCAGGACGGAGCCAATTCAAACCAGGTTTCCATTAATACCAGCTGGAGAGGTACTGAGCCCCATTCACACACCAGGAAAGAGCCAATTCCATCCAGGACTCTATTAATACCAGCTGGAGTGGCACTGAGTCTCACTCACACATCATGAAAGAGCCAATTCAATCAAGGCCTCTATTAATACCCGCTGGAGTGGTACTGAGTCGCACTCACACACCAGGAAAGAGGCAACTCAATTCAGGCCTCTATTAATACCAGCTGGAGAGGTACTGAGCACCACTCACACACCAGGACGGAGCCAATTCAATCGAGACCTCTATTAATACCAGCTGGAGAAGTACTGAGCCCCATTCACACACCAGGAAAGAGCCAATTCAATCCAGACCTCTATTAATACCAGCGAAAGTGGTACTGAGTCCCACTGAAACACCAGCAAAGAGCCAATTAAATCCAGACCTCTATTAATACCAGCTGGAGCGGTACTGAGTCCCACTCTCACACCTGTAGAGAGGTAATTCAATCCAGGCTTCCATTAATAACAGCTGCAGTGGTACTAATCCCCACTCATACACCAGGAAGGTGCCAATTCAATCCAGGCCTATATTAATACCACCGGAAGAGGTACTGAGTCCCACTGAAACACCAGCATAGAGCCAATTCAATCCAGGCCTCTATTAATACCAGCTGCAGTGGTTCTGAGTCCCACTCACACACCGGTAGAGAGGCAATTCAATCCAGGCCTCTATTAATACCAGCTGCAGTGGTACTGATCCCCACTCACACACGAGGAAAGTGCCAATTCAATCCAGGCCTATATTAATCCCAGCTGGAGTGGTACTGAGCCCCACTCACTCACCAGTTAAATGACAATTCAATACAGGCCTCTATTAATACCAGCTGGAGTTGCACTGAGTCCCACTCACACCTCAGGAAAGAGCCAATTTAATCCAGACCTCTATTAATACCAGCTGGAGTGGTACTGAGCCCCACTCACCCACCAGGAAAGAGCCAATTCAATCCAGGCCTCGATCAATACCAGATGGAGTGGTACTGAGTCCAACTCACATACCAGGAAAGAGCCAATTCAATCCAGGTTTCTGTTAATTCCAGCTGGAGTGGGACTGAGTCCCACTCACAGACCAGGAAAGAGCCAATTCAATCCAGATCTCTTTTAATACTAGCTGCAGTGGTACTGAGTCCCACTCACACACCAGGAAAGAGCCAATTAAATCTAGACCTCTAGAAATACCAGATGCAGTGGTACTGAGTCCCACCCACACCAGGAAAGAGCCAATTCAATGCAGACTTCTATTAATACCAGATGGAGTGGTACTGAGTCCCACTCTGACGTCAGGACAGAGCCAGTTCAAACCAGTTTTCTATTAATACCTGCTGGAGTGGTACTGAGTCCCACTCACACACCAGGAAAGAGGCAATTCAATCCAGGTCTCTAATAATACCAGCTGGAGTGGTTCTGAGTCTCACTCACCCACCAGGAACGCGCCAATTCAATCCAGACGTCTATTCATAACAGCTGGAGTGGAACTGTGTCCAACGCACACACCAGGAAAGAGGCAATTCAATGCAGACCTCGATTAATACCAGATGGAGTGGTACTGAGTCCCACTCACACACCAGAAAAGAGCCAATTCAATCCAGGTCTCTATTAATACCAGCTGGAGTGGTACTGAGCCCCACACACACACCAGGATACAGCAAATTCAATCCAGACCTCTTATTAACACCAGCTGGAGAGGTACTGAACACCACTCATACACCAGGAAAGAGCAAATTCAAAACAGAACTCTTATTAACACAAGCTGGAGTAGTACTGAGCCCCACTCACACACAAGGAAAGTGCGAATTCAATCCACAACTCTATTAATACCAGCTGGAGTGGTACTGAGCCCCACTCACACACCAGGAAAGAGGCAATTCAATGCAGACCACAATTAGTACCAGATGGAGTGGTACTGAGTCCCACTCTCACACCAGGACAGAGCCAATTCAATCCAGACCTCTTATTAATACCAGCTGGAGTGAGACTGAGTCCCACTCACAGACCAGGAAAGTGCCAATTCAATCCATTCCTCTACGTTGAGCGACAGGAGCGGGACTGTGTCCCACTCACACATCATGAAAGAGCCAATTCAATCAAGGCCTCTAATAATACCAGCTGGAGTGGGACTGAGTCCCACTCACACAGCAGGAAAGAGACAATTGAAACCAGGCCTCTATTAATACCAGCTGGAGTGGTACTGGGTCCCACTCGCACACCAGGAATGTGTAAATTCAATCTAGGCCTCTCTTAATACTTGCAGAAGTGGTACATAGCCCCTTTGACACAGGAGGAAAGAGACAATTTATTCCTGAACACTATCAATACCAGTTGTACTTGCACTGAGTCCCACTCACACATCAGGAAAGAGCCGATTCAATCCAGGCCTCTATTAATACCAGCTGCAGTGGTACTGATCCCCACTCACGCACCAGGAAAGTGCCAGTTCAATCCAGGCCTGTATTAATACAAGCTGGAGTGGTACTGAGCCCCACTCAGACACCAGGAAAGAGACCATTCAATACAGGCCTCTACTAATACCAGCTGGAGTTGTACTGAGCCCCACTCACACACCAGGAAAGCGGCAATTCAATGCATACCTCGATTAATACCAGATGGAGTGATACTGAGTCCCTCTCTAACACCAGGACAGAGCCAATTCAATACAGGTCTCTATCAATACCAGCTGGAGTGAGACTGAGTCCCACTCACAGACCAGGAAAGTGCCAATTCAATCCAGGCCTCTACGTAGAGCGACAGGAGCGGGACTGTGTCCCACTCAGACATCATGAAAGAGCCAATTCAATCAAGGCCTCTAATAATACCAGCTGGAGTGGGACTGAGTCCCACTCAAACAGCAGGAAAGAGACAATTGGAACCAGGCCTCTATTAATACCAGCTGGAGTGGTACTGAGTCTCACTCACACATCGGGAGAGAGGCAATTCAATCCAGGCCTCTATTAATACCAGCTGGAGTGGTACTGGGTCCCACTCACACACCAGGGATGAGCCAATTCAATCCAGGCCTCTATTGATACCAGCTGCAGTGGTACTGATCCCCACTCACACACCAGGAAAGTGCCAATTCAATCCAGGCCTCTATTTAGAGCGACTGGAGTGGGACTGAGTCCCACACTCACATCGGGAGAGAGGCAATTCAATCCACGCCTCTATTAATACCATCTGGAGTGGTACTGAGTCCCACTCACACACCAGGAATGTGTAAATTCAATCTCGGCCTCACTTAATACCTGCAGAAGTGGTACATAGCCGCTTTGACACAGGAGGAAAGAGAAAATTTATTCCTGAACTCTATCAATACCAGCTGGAGTGGTACTGAGTCCCACTCACACCCAGGAAAGAGGCAATTCAATCCAGACCTCGATTAATACCAGCTGGAGTGGTACCGAGTCACACTCAGACACCAGGGAAAGAGCCAATTCAATCCAGGCCACTATTAATACCAGCTGGAGTGGTACGGAGTGCCACTCAAACACCAGGAAAGCGCAAATTCAATCCAGACCTCTTATTAATACCAGCTGAAGAGGTGCTGAGTACCACTCACACACCAGGAAAGAGCCAATTAATCCAGACCTCTATTAATACCAGCTGGAGTGGTACTGAGTCTCACTCACACACCAGGAAAGCGCCAATTCAATCCAGGCCTCTATGAATACCAGCTGGAGTGGTACTGAGTCTCACTCACACATCATGAAAGAGCCAATTCAATCAAGGCCTCTATTAATATCAGCTGGAGTGGGGCTGAGTCCCACTCACACACCAGGAAAGAGACAATTGAAACCAGGCCTCTATTAATACCCGCTGGAGTGGTACTGAGTCCCACTCACACACCAGGAGAGAGGCAATTCAATCCAGGCCTCTATTAATACCAGCTGGAGTGGTACTGAGTCCCACTCACACACCAGGAAAGAGCCAATTCGATCCAGACCTCGATTAATACCGGCTGCAGTGGTACTGAGTCCCACTCTCACACTGGTAGAGAGGCTATTCAATCCAGGCCTCTATTAATACCAGCTGCAGTGGTACTGATCCCCACTCACACACCAGGAAAGGGCCAATTCAATCCACGCCTATATTAATACCAGCTGGAGTGGTACTGAGCCCCACTCACTCATCAGTTAAGAGACAATTCAATACAGGCCTCTATTAATACCAGCTGGAGTTGCACTGAATCCCACTCACACCTCAGGAAAGAGCCAATTCAAACCAGACCTCGATTAATACCAGCTGGAGTGGTACTGAGCCCCACTCACACACCAGGAAAGAGCCAATTCAATCAAGGCCACTATTAATAACAGCTGCAGTGGCACTGATCCACACAAACGCACCAGGAAAGAGCCAAATCAATCCAGGCCTCTATTAATACCAGCTGCAGTGGTACTGATCCCCCCTCACACACTAGGAAAGAGCCAATTCAATCCAGGCCTCTATTTGGAGCGACTGGAGTGGGACTGAGTCCCACTCACACACCAGGATAGAGCCAATTCAAACCAGGTTTCCATTAATACCAGCTGGAGAGGTACTGAGTCCCACTCACACCCAGGAAAGAGGCAATTCAATCCAGGCCTCTATTAATACCAGCTGGAGTGGTACTGAGTCTCACTCACACATCATGAAAGAGCCAATTCAATCAAGGCCTCTATTAATACCCGCTGGAGTGGTACTGAGTCCCACTCACACACCAGGAGAGAGGCAATTCAATTCAGGCCTCCATTAATACCAGCTGGAGTGGTACTGAGTCCCACTCACACATCAGGAAAGAGCAAATTCATTCCAGACCTTGATGAATACCAGCTGGAGCGGCACTGGGTCTCACTTATACACCAAGAAAGGGCCAATGCAATCCAATCCTCTTATTAACACCAGCTGGAGAGGTACTGAGCACCACTCACACACCAGGACGGAGCCAATTCAATCCAGACCTCTATTAATACCAGCTGGAGAAGTACTGAGCCCCATTCACACACCAGGAAAGAGCCAATTCAATCCAGACCTCTATTAATACCAGCGAAAGTGGTACTGAGTCCCACTGAAACACCAGCAAAGAGCCAATTAAATCCAGACCTCTATTAATACCAGCTGGAGTGGTACTGAGTCCCATTGAAACACCAGGAAAGAGCCAATTCAATCCAGACCTCTATTAATACCAGCTGGAGCGGTACTGAGTCCCACTCTCACACCGGTAGAGAGGTAATTCAATCCAGGCCTCCATTAATAACAGCTGCAGTGGTACTAATCCCCACTCATACACCAGGAAGGTGCCAATTCAATCCAGGCCTATATTAATACCACCGGAAGTGGTACTGAGTCCCACTGAAATACCAGCATAGAGCCAATTCAATCCAGGCCTCTATTAATACCGGCTGCAGTGGTTCTGAGTCCCACTCACACACCGGTAGAGAGGCAATTCAATCCAGGCCTCTATTAATACCAGCTGCAGTGGTACTGATCCCCAATCACACACGAGGAAAGTGCCAATTCAATCCAGGCCTATATTAATCCCAGCTGGAGTGGTACTGAGCCCCACTCACTCACCAGTTAAATGACAGTTCAATACAGGCCTCTATTAATACCAGCTGGAGTTGCACTGAGTCCCACTCACACCTCAGGAAAGAGCCAATTCAATCCAGACCTCTATTAATACCAGCTGGAGTGGTACTGAGCCCCACTCACACACCAGGAAAGAGCCAATTCAATCCAGGCCTCTATTAATCCCAGCTGCAGTGGTACTAATCCCCACTCACACACCAGGAAAGAGCCAAATCAATCCAGGCCTCTACTAATACCAGCTGCAGTGGTACTGATCCCCCCTCACACACTAGGAAAGAGCCAATTCAATCCAGGCCTCTATTTAGAGCGACTGGAGTGGGACTGAGCCCCACTCACTCACCAGTTAAGAGACAATTCAATACAGGCCTCTATTAATACCAGCTGGAGTTGCACTGAGTCCCACTCACACCTCAGGAAAGAGCCAATTCAATCCAGACCTCTATTAATACCAGCTGGAGCGGTACTGAGCCCCACTCACACAGCAGGAAAGAGCCAATTCAATCCAGGCCTCTATTAATCCCAGCTGCAGTGGTACTAATCCCCACTCACACACCAGAAAAGTGCCAATTCAATCCAGGCCTCTATTAATACCAGCTGGAGTGGTACTGAGCCCCACTCACTCACCAGTTAAGAGACAATTCAATACAGGCCTCTATTAATACCAGCTGGAGTGGTACTGAGCCCCACTCACGCACCAGTTAAGAGACAATTCAATACAGGCCTCTATTAATAACAGCTGGAGTGGTACTGAGCCCCACTCACTCACCAGTTAAGAGACAATTCAATACAGGCCTCTATTAATACCAGCTGGAGTTGCACTGAGTCCCACTCACACCTCAGGAAAGAGCCAATTCAATCCAGACCTCTATTAATACCAGCTGGAGTGGTACTGAGCCCCACTCACACATCAGGAAAGAGCCAATAAAATCCAGACCTCTATTAATACCAGCTGGAGCGGTACTGAGTCCCACTCTCACACCGGTAGAGAGGTAATTCAATCCAGGCCTCCATTAATAACAGCTGCAGTGGTAGTAATCCCCACTCATACACCAGGAAGGTGCCAATTCAATCCAGGCCTATATTAATACCAACGGAAGTGGCACTGAGTCCCACTGAAACACCAGCAAAGAGCCAATTCAATGCAGGCCTCTATTAATTCCAGCTGCAGTGGTTCTGAGTCCCACTCACACACCGGTAGAGAGGCAATTCAATCCAGGCCTCTATTAATACCAGCTGCAGTGGTACTGATCCCCACTCACACACGAGGAAAGTGCCAATTCAATCCAGGCCTATATTAATCCCAGCTGGAGTGGTACTGAGCCCCACTCACTCACCAGTTAAATGACAATTCAATACAGGCCTCTATTAATTCCAGCTGCAGTGGTTCTGAGTCCCACTCACACACCGGTAGAGAGGCAATTCAATCCAGGCCTCTATTAATACCAGCTGCAGTGGTACTGATCCCCACTCACACACGAGGAAAGTGCCAATTCAATCCAGGCCTATATTAATTCCAGCTGCAGTGGTTCTGAGTCCCACTCACAACTCAGGAAAGAGCCAATTCAATCCAGACCTCTATTAATACCAGCTGCAGTGGTACTGAGCCCCACTCACACACCAGGAAAGAACCAATTCAATCCAGGCCTCTATTAATCCCAGCTGCAGTGGTACTAATCCCCACTCACACACCAGGAAAGAGACAAATCAATCCAGGCCTCTATCAATACCAGCTGCAGTGGTACTGATCCCCCCTCACACACTAGGAAAGAGCCAATTCAATCCAGGCCTCTATTTAGAGCGACTGGAGTGGGACTGAGCCCCACTCACTCACCAGTTAAGAGACAATTCAATACAGGCCTCTATTAATACCAGCTGGGGTGATACTGAGCCCCACTCACGCAACAGTTATGAGACAATTCAATACAGGCCTCTATTAATACCAGCTGGAGTGGTACTGAGCCCCACTCACACACCAGTTAAGAGACAATTCAATACAGGCCTCTATTAATACCAGTTGGAGTTGCACTGAGTCCCACGCACACCTCAGGAAAGAACCAATTCAATCCAGACCTCTATTAATACCAGCTGCAGTGGTACTGATCCCCACTCACACAGCAGGAAAGTGCCAATTCAATCCAGGCTCCTATTTAGCGCGACTGCAGTGCGATTGAGTCCAACTCACACACCAGGGAAGAGCCAATTCAATCCAGGCCTCTATTAATACCAGCTGCAGTGGTACTGATCCCCACTCACACAGCAGGAAAGTGCCAATTCAATCCAGGCCTCTATTTAGAGCGACTGCACTGGGAACTGAGTCCCACTCACACATCATGAAAGAGCCAATTCAATCCAGACTTCCATTAATACCAGCTGGAGTGGTACTGAGTCACACTCACACACCGGGAGAGAGTCAATTCAATCCAGGCCTCTATTAATCCCAGCTGCAGTGTTACTAATCCCCACTCACACACCAGGAAAATACCAATTCAATCCAGGCCTCTATTAATACCAGCTGGAGTGGTACTGAGCCACACTCACTCACCAGTTAAGAGAAAATTCAATCCAGGCCTGTATTGATACCAGCTGGAGTGGTACTGAGTCCCTCTCGCTGACCAGGTAAGTGCCAATTCAATCCACGCCTCCGTTAAAACAACTGGAGTGGGACTAAGTCTCACAAACACACCAGGACAGAGCTAATTAAATCCAGACCTCTATTAATACCAGCTGGAGTGGTACTGAGTCCCACTCACACACCAGGAAAGAGCAATTTCGATCCAGACATCTATTAATAACGGCTGCAGTGGTACTGAGTCCCACTCTCACACCGGTAGAGAGGCAATTCAATCCAGACCTCTATTAATACCAGCTGGAGTGGTACTGAGCCCCACTCACTCACCAGTTAAGAGACAATTCAATACAGGCCTCTATTAATACCAGCTGGAGTTGCACTGAGTCCCACTCACACCTCAGGAAAGAGCCAATTCAATCCAGACCTCTATTAATACCAGCTGGAGTGGTACTGAGCCCCATTCACATACCAGGAAAGAGCCAATTCAATCCAGGCCTCTATTAATCCCAGCTGCAGTGGTACTAATCCCCACTCACACAACAGGAAAGTGCCAATTCAATCCAGGCCTCTATTAATACCAGCTGGAGTGGTACTGAGCCCCACTCACTCACCAGTTAAGAGACAATTCAATACAGGCCTCTATTAATACCAGCTGGAGTTGCACTGAGTCCCACTCACACCTTAGGAAAGAGCCAATTCAATCCAGACCTCTATTAATACCAGCTGGAGTGGTACTGAGCCCCATTCACATACCAGGAAAGAGCCAATTCAATCCAGGCCTCTATTAATCCCAGCTGCAGTGGTACTAATCCCCACTCACACAACAGGAAAATGCCAATTCAATCCAGGCCTCTAGTAATACCAGCTGGAGTGGTACTGAGCCCCACTCACTCACCAGTTAAGAGACAATTCAATACAGGCCTCTATTAATACCAGCTAGAGTGGTACTGAGCCCCACTCACACACCAGGAAAGAGCCAATTCAATCCAGGCCTCTATTAATACCAGCTGCAGTGGTACTGATCCCCACTCACACAGCAGGAAAGTGCCAATTCAATCCAGGCCTCTATTTAGAGCGACTGCAGTGCGACTGAGTCCCACTCACACACCAGGAAAGAGCCCATTCAATCCAGGCCTCTATGAATACCAGCTGCAGTGGTACTGATCCCCACTCACACAGCACGAAAGTGCCAATTAAATCCAGGCCTCTATTTAGAGCGACTGCAGTGGGAACTGAGTCCCACTCACACATCATGAAAGTGCCAATTCAATCCAGGCTTCCATTAATACCAGCTGGAGTGGTACTGAGTCTCACTCACACAACGGGAGAGAGTCAATTCAATCCAGGCCTCGATAAATTCCAGCTGGAGTGGTACTGAGTCCCACTTACGCACCAGGACAGAGCCAATTCTATCCAGACCTCTATTAATACAAGCTGTTGTTGTACTGAGTCCCATTCACACCCAGGAAAGTGCCAATTCAATCTAGGCCTCTATTTAGAGCGACTGCAGTGCGACTGAGTCCCACTCACACACCAGGAAAGAGCCAATTCAATCCAGGCCTCTATGAATACCAGCTGCAGTGGTACTGATCCCCCCTCACACAGCAGGAAAGTGCCAATTCAATCCAGGCCTCTATTTAGAGTGACTGCAGTGCGACTGAGTCCCACTCACACATCAGGAAAGAGCCAATTCAATCCAGGCCTCTATGAATACCAGCTGCAGTGGTACTGATCCCCCCTCACACAGCAGGAAAGTGCCAATACAATCCAGGCCTCTATTTAGAGCGACTGCAGTGGGAACTGAGTCCCACTCACACATCATGAAAGTGCCAATTCAATCCAGGCTTCCATTAATACCAGCTGGAATGGTACTGAGTCTCACTCACACACCGGGAGAGAGTCAATTCAATCCAGGCCTCGATAAATTCCAGCTGGAGTGGTACTGAGTCCCACTTACGCACCAGGACAGAGCCAATTCAATCCAGGCCTCAATGGATACCAGCTGGAGTGGTACTGAGTCCCTCTCGCTTACCAGGAAAGTGCCAGTTCAAACCACGCCTCCATTAATACCAGCTGGAGTGGGACTGAGTCTTACACACACACCAGGACAGAGCCCATTCAATCCAGACCTCTTATTAATACCAGCTGGAGAGGTACTGAGCCCCACTCCCACACCAGGGAAGAGAGAATTCAATCCAGACCTCTTATTAATACCAGCTGGAGAGGTAATGAGCCCCACTCACACACCAGGGAAGAGAGAATTCAATCCAGACCTCTATTAATATCAGCTGGAGTTGTACAGAACACCACTCACACACTAGGAAATAGCCAATTCAATCCAGACCTCGATGAATACCAGCTGGAGTGGTACTGAGTCCCTCTCGCAGACCATGAAAGTGCCAATTCAATCCACGCCTCCATTAACACCAGCTGGAGTGGGACTGAGTCCCACTCACACACCAGGATAGAGCCAATTCAAACCAGGTTTCCATTAATACCAGCTGGAGAGGTACTGAGTCCCACTCACACCCAGGAAAGAGGCAATTCAATCCAGGCCTCTATTAATACCAGCTGGAGTGGTACTGAGTCCCACTGAAACACCAGGAAAGAGCCAATTCAATCCAGATCTCTATTAATACCAGCTGGAGTGGTACTGAGTCCCACTCACACACCAGGGAAAGAGAGAATTCAATCCAGACCTCTATTAATATCAGCTGGAGTTGTACAGAACACCACTCACACACCAGGAAATAGCCAATTCAATCCAGACCTCGATGAATACCAGCTGGAGTGGTACTGAGTCCCTCTCGCAGACCATGAAAGTGCCAATTCAATCCACGCCTCCATTAACACCAGCTGGAGTGGGACTGAGTCCCACTCACACACCAGGATAGAGCCAATTCAAACCAGGTTTCCATTAATACCAGCTGGAGAGGTACTGAGTCCCACTCACACCCAGGAAAGAGGCAATTCAATCCAGGCCTCTATTAATACCAGCTGGAGTGGTACTGAGTCCCACTGAAACACCAGGAAAGAGCCAATTCAATCCAGATCTCTATTAACACCAGCTGGAGTGGTACTGAGTCCCACTCACACACCAGGAAAGAGCCAATTCAATCTAGGTCTCTATTAATACCAGCTGGAGTGGTACTGAGTCACACTCACACACAAGGGAAAGAGCCAATTCAATCCAGGCCTCTATTAATACCAGCTGGAGTGGTACTGAGTCTCACTCACACATCATGAAAGAGCCAATTCAATCAAGGCCTCTATTAATACCAGCTGGAGTGGGGCTGAGTCCCACTCACACACCAGGAAAGAGACAATTGAAACCAGGCCTCCATTAATACCCGCTGGAGTGGTACTGAGTGCCACTCACACACCAGGAAAGTGCAAATTAAATACAAGCCTCTATTAATACCAGCTGGAGTGGCACCGAGTCCCACTAACACCAGGAAAGTGCCAATCCAATCCAGATATCTATTAATACCAGCTGGAGTGGTACCGAGTCCCACTCACACACCAGGAAAGTGCCAATCCAATCCAGATATCTATTAATACCAGCTGGAGTGGTACCGAGTCCCACTCACACACCAGGAAAGAGCCAATTCAATCCAGACCTCTTTTACCACCAACTGGAATGATACTGAGTCCCACTCAGCCACCAGAAAATAGCCAACTCAATCCAGACCTCGATGAATACAAGCTGGAATGGCACTGAGTCTCACTTGCACATCAGGAAAGAGCAAAATCATTCCAGACCTCGATGAATAGCAACTGGAGTGGCACTGGGTCTCACTTATACACCAAGAAAGGGCCAATACAATCCAACCCTCTTATTAACACCAGCTGGAGAGGTACTGAGCACCACTCACACACCAGGACGGAGCCAATTCAATCCAGACCTCTATTAATACCAGCTGGAGTGGTACTGAGCCCCATTCACACACCAGGAAAGAGCCAATTCAATCCACACCTCTATTAATACCAGCGAAAGTGGTACTGAGTCCCACTGAAACACCAGCAAAGAGCCAATTAAATCCAGACCTCTATTAATACCAGCTGGTGTGGTACTGAGTCCCATTGAAACACCAGGAAAGGGCCAATTCAATCCAGACCTCTATTAATACCAGCGGGAGAGGTACTGAGTCCCACTCTCACACCGGTAGAGAGGCAATTCAATCCAGGCCTCTATTAATAACAGCTGCAGTGGTGCTAATCCCCACTCACACACCAGGAATGTGCCAATTCAATCCAGGCCTCTATTAATACCACCGGAAGAGGTACTGAGTCCACTGAAGCACCAGCAAAGAGCCAGTTAAATCCAGACCTCTATTAATACCAGCTGGAGTGGTACTGAGTCCCTCTGAAACACCAGGAAAGAGGCAATTCAATCCAGACCTCTATTAATACCAGCTGGAGTGGTATTGAGTCCCACGCACACACCGGTAGAGAGGCAATTCAATCTAGGCCTCTATTAATACCAGCTGGAGTGGTACAGAGTCCCACTCACACACCAGGAAAGAGCAAATTCGATCCAGACCTCTATTAATACCGGCTGCAGTGATACTGAGTCCCACTCTCACACCGGTAGAGAGGCAATTCAATCCAGGCCTCTATTAATACCAGCTGCAGTGGTACTGATCCCCACTCACACACGAGGAAAGTGCCAATTCAATCCAGGCCTATATTAATCCCAGCTGGAGTGGTACTGAGCCCCACTCACTCACCAGTTAATGACAATTCAATACAGGCCTCTATTAATACCAGCTGGAGTTGCACTGAGTCCCACTCACACTTCAGGAAAGAGCCAATTCAATCCAGACCTCTATTAATACCAGCTGGAGTGGTACTGAGCCCCACTCACACACCAGGAAAGAGCCAATTCAATCCAGGGCTCTATTAATCCCAGCTGCAGTGGTACTAATCCCCACTCACACACCAGAAAAGTGCCAATTCAATCCAGGCCTCTATTAATACCAGCTAGAGTGGTAGTGAGCCCCACTCACTCACCAGTTAAGAGACAATTCAATACAGGCCTCTATTAATACCAGCTGGAGTGGTACTGAGCCCCACTCACACACCAGTTAAGAGACAATTCAATACAGGCCTCTATTAATACCAGCTGGAGTTGCACTGAGTCCCACTCACACAGCAGGAAAGTGCCAATTCAATCCAGGCTCCTATTTAGCGCGACTGCAGTGCGACTGAGTCCAACTCACACACCAGGGAAGAGCCAATTCAATCCAGGCCTCTATTAATACCAGCTGCAGTGGTACTGATCCCCACTCACACAGCAGGAAAGTGCCAATTCAATCCAGGCCTCTATTTAGAGCGACTGCACTGGGAACTGAGTCCCACTCACACATCATGAAAGAGCCAATTCAATGCAGGCTTCCATTAATACCAGCTGGAGTGGTACTGAGTCACACTCACACACCGGGAGAGAGTCAATTCAATCCAGGCCTCTATTAATCCCAGCTGCAGAGTTACTAATCCCCACTCACACACCAGGAAAGTACCAATTGAATCCAGGCCTCTATTAATACCGGCTGGAGTGGTACTGAGCCCCACTCACACACCGGGAAAGAGCCAATTCAATCCAGGGCTCTATTAATCCCAGCTGCAGTGTTACTAATCCCCACTCACACACCAGGAAAGTACCAATTGAATCCAGGCCTCTATTAATACCGGCTGGAGTGGTACTGAGCCCCACTCACACACCAGGAAAGAGCCAATTCAATCCAGGCCTCTATTAATACCAGCTGGAGTGGTACTGAGCCCCACTCACACACCAGTTAAGAGACAATTCAATACAGGCCTCTATTAATACCAGCTGCAGTGGTACTGATCCCCACTCACACAGCAGGAAAGTGCCAATTCAATCCAGGCCTCTATTTAGAGCGACTGCACTGGGAACTGAGTCCCACTCACACATCATGAAAGAGCCAATTCAATCCAGGCTTCCATTAATACCAGCTGGAGTGGTACTGAGTCACACTCACACACCGGGAGAGAGTCAATTCAATCCAGGCCTCTATTAATCCCAGCTGCAGTGTTACTAATCCCCACTCACACACCAGGGAAGTACCAATTGAATCCAGGCCTCTATTAATACCGGCTGGAGTGGTACTGAGGCACACTCACTCACCAGTTAAGAGAAAATTCAATACAGGCCTCTATTAATACCAGCTGGAGTGGTACTGAGTCACACCTACGCACCAGCACACAGCCAATTCAATCCAGGCCTGTATTGATAACAGCTGGAGTGGTACTGAGTCCCTCTCGCTGACCAGGAAAGTGCCAATTCAATCCACGCCTCCATTAAAACAACTGGAGTGGGACTGAGTCTCACACACACACCAGGACAGAGCTAATTAAATCCAGACCTCTATTAATACCAGCTGGAGTGGTACTGAGTCCCACTCACACACCAGGAAAGAGCAATTTCGATCCAGACATCTATTAATACCGGCTGCAGTGGTACTGAGTCCCACTCTCACACCGGTAGAGAGGCAATTCAATCCAGACCTCTATTAATACCAGCTGGAGTGGTACTGAGCCCCACTCACTCACCAGTTAAGAGACAATTCAATACAGGCCTCTATTAATACCAGCTGGAGTTGCACTGAGTCCCACTCACACCTCAGGAAAGAGCCAATTCAATCCAGACCTCTATTAATACCAGCTGGAGTGGTACTGAGCCCCATTCACATACCAGGAAAGAGCCAATTCAATCCAGGCCTCTATTAATCCCAGCTGCAGTGGTACTAATCCCCACTCACACAACAGGAAAGTGCCAATTCAATCCAGGCCTCTATTAATACCAGCTGGAGTGGTACTGAGCCCCACTCACTCACCAGTTAAGAGTCAATTCAATACAGGCCTCTGTTAATGCCAGCTGGAGTTGCACTGAGTCCCACTCACACTTCAGGAAAGAGCCAATTCAATCCAGACCTCTATAAATACCAGCTGGAGTGGTACTGAGTCCCACTCAAACACCAGGAAAGAGCCAAATCAATCCAGGCCTCTATTAATACCAGCTGGAGAGGTACTGATCCCCACTCACACAGCAGGAAAGTGCCAATTCAATCCAGGCCTCTATTTAGAGCGACTGCAGTGGGAACTGAGTCCCACTCACACATCATGAAAGAGCCAATTCAATGCAGGCTTCCATTAATACCAGCTGGAGTGGTACTGAGTCCCACTGAAACACCAGGAAATAGACAATTCAATCCAGACCTCTAGTTAGAGCGACCGCAGAGGGAACTGAATCCCACTCACACATCATGAAAGAGCAAATTCAACCAAGGCCTCGATTAATACCGGCTGGAGTGGTACTGAGTCCCACTGAAACACCAGGAAAGAGACAATTCAATCCAGGGCTCTATTAATACCGGCTGCAGTGGTACTGAGTCCCACTCACACACCGGTAGAGAGGCAATTCAATCCAGGCCTCTATTAATACCAGCTGGAGTGGTACTGTGTCCCACTCACACACCAGGAAAGAGCAATTTCGATCCAGACCTCTATTAATACCGGCTGCAGTGGTACTGAGTCCCACTCTCACACCGGCAGAGAGGCAATTCAATCCAGGCCTTTATTAATACCAGCTGCAGTGGTACTGATCCCCACTCACTCACCAGGAAAGTGCCAATTCAATCCAGGCCTCTATTAATACCAGCTGGAGTGGTACTGAGCCCCACTCACACACCAGGAAAGAGGCAATTCAATACAGGTCTCTATTAATACCAGCTGGAGTTGCACTGAGTCCCACTCACACCTCAGGAAAGAGACAATTCAATCCAGACCTCTATTAATACCACTTGGAGTGGTACTGAGCCCCATTCACATACCAGGAAAGAGCCAATCCAATCCAGGCCTCTATTAATCCCAGCTGCAGTGGTACCAATCCCCACTCACACACCAGGAAAGTGCCAATTCAATCCAGGCCTCTATTGATACCAGCTGGAGTGATACTGAGCCCCACTCACTCACCAGTTAAGAGACAATTCAATACAGGCCTCTGTTAATGCCAGCTGGAGTTGCACTGAGTCCCACTCACACCTCAGGAATGAGCCAATTCAATCCAGACCTCTATTAATACCAGCTGAAGTGGTACTGAGCCCCACTCACACACCAGGAAAGAGCCAATTCAATCCAGGCCTCTATTAATACCAGCTGCAGTGGTACTGATCCCCACTCACACAGCAGGAAAGTGCCAATTCAATCCAGGCCTCTATTTAGAGCGACTGCAGTGCGACTGAGTCCCACTCACACACCAGGAAAGAGCCAATTCAATCCAGGCCTCTATGAATACCAGCTGCAGTGGTACTGATCCCCACTCACACAGCAGGAAAGTGCCAATTCAATCCACGCCTCCATTAATACCAGCTGGAGTGGTACTGAGTCCCACTGAAACACCAGGAAAGAGACAATTCAATCCAGGCCTCTATTAATACCAGCTGCAGTGGTTCTGAGACCCACTCACACACCGGTAGAGAGGCAATTCAATCCAGGCCTCTATTAATACCCGCTGGAGTGGTACTGTGTCCCACTCACACACCAGGAATGAGCAATTTCGATCCAGACCTCTATTAATACCGGCTGCAGTGGTACTGAGTCCCACTCTCACACCGGTAGAGAGGCAATTCAATCTAGGCCTCTATTAATACCAGCTGCAGTGGTACTTATCCCCACTCACACACCAGGAAAGTGCCAATTCAATCCAGGCCTCTATTAATACCAGCTGGAGTGGTACTGAGCCCCACTCACACACCAGGAAAGAGGCAATTCAATACAGGTCTCTATTAATACCAGCTGGAGTTGCACTGAGTCCCACTCACACCTCAGGAAAGAGTCAATTCAATCCAGACCTCTATTAATACCAGCTGGAGTGGTACTGAGCCCCACTCACATACCAGGAAAGAGCCAATTCAATCCAGGCCTCTATTAATACCAGCTGCAGTGGTACTGATCCCCACTCACACAGCAGGAAAGTGCCAATTCAGTCCAGGCCTCTATTTAGAGTGACTGCAGTGCGACTGAGTCCCACTCACACTTCAGGAAAGAGCCAATTCAATCCAGGGCTCAATGAATTCCAGCTGCAGTGGTACTGATCCCCACTCACACAGCACGAAAGTGCCAATTCAATCCAGGCCTCGATTTAGAGCGACTGCAGTGGGAACTGAGTCCCACTCACACATCATGAAAGTGCCAATTCAATCCAGGCTTACATTAATCCCAGCTGGAGTGGTACTGAGTCTCACTCACACAACGGGAGAGAGTCAATTCAATCCAGGCCTCGATAAATACCAGCTGGAGTGGGACTGAGTCCCACTTACGCACCAGGACAGAGCCAATTCAATCCAGGCCTCTATGGATACCAGCTGGAGTGGTACTGAGTCCCTCTCGCTTACCAGGAAAGTGCCAGTTCAAACCACGCCTCCATTAATACCAGCTGGAGTGGGACTGAGTCTTACACACACACCAGGACAGAGCCCATTCAATCCAGACCTCTTATTAATACCAGCTGGAGAGGTACTGAGCCCCACTCCCACACCGGGGAAGAGAGAATTCAATGCAGACCTCTTATTAACACCAGCTGGAGAGGTAATGTGCCCCACTCACACACCAGGGAAGAGAGAATTCAATCCAGACCTCTATTAATATCAGCTGGAGTTGTACAGAACACCACTCACACACCAGGAAATAGCCAATTCAATCCAGACCTCGATGAATACCAGCTGGAGTGGTACTGAGTCCCTCTCGCAGACCATGAAAGTGCCAATTCAATCCACGCCTCCATTAACACCAGCTGGAGTGGGACTGAGTCCCACTCACACACCAGGATAGAGCCAATTCAAACCAGGTTTCCATTAATACCAGCTGGAGAGGTACTGAGTCCCACTCACACCCAGGAAAGAGGCAATTCAATCCAGGCCTCTATTAATACCAGCTGGAGTGGTACTGAGTCCCACTGAAACACCAGGAAAGAGCAATTTCGATCCAGACCTCTATTAATACCGGCTGCAGTGGTACTGAGTCCCACTCTCACACCGGTAGAGAGGCAATTCAATCCAGGCCTCTATTAATACCAGCTGCAGTGGTACTGATCCCCACTCACACACCAGGAAAGTGCCAATTCAATCCAGGCCTCTATTAATACCAGCTGGAGTGGTACTGAGCCCCACTCACATACCAGGAAAGAGGCAATTCAATACAGGTCTCTATTAATACTAGCTAGAGTTGCACTGAGTCCAACTCACACCTCAGGACAGAGCCCATTCAATCCAGACCTCTTATTAATACCAGCTGGAGAGGTACTGAGCCCCACTCCCACACCGGGGAAGAGAGAATTCAATGCAGACCTCTTATTAACACCAGCTGGAGAGGTAATGTGCCCCACTCACACACCAGGGAAGAGAGAATTCAAGCCAGACCTCTATTAATATCAGCTGGAGTTGTACAGAACACCACTCACACACCAGGAAATAGCCAATTCAATCCAGACCTCGATGAATACCAGCTGGAGTGGTACTGAGTCCCTCTCGCAGACCATGAAAGTGCCAATTCAATCCACGCCTCCATTAACACCAGCTGGAGTGGGACTGAGTCCCACTCACACACCAGGATAGAGCCAATTCAAACCAGGTTTCCATTAATACCAGCTGGAGAGGTACTGAGTCCCACTCACACCCAGGAAAGAGGCAATTCAATCCAGGCCTCTATTAATAACAGCTGGAGTGGTACTGAGTCCCACTCACACACCGGTAGAGAGGCAATTCAATCCAGGCCTCTATTAATACCAGCTGGATTGGTACTGTGTCCCACTCACACACCAGGAAAGAGCAATTTCGATCCAGACCTCTATTAATACCGGCTGCAGTGGTACTGAGTCCCACTCTCACACCGGTAGAGAGGCAATTCAATCCAGGCCTCTATTAATACCAGCTGCAGTGGTACTGATCCCCACTCACACACCAGGAAAGTGCCAATTCAATCCAGGCCTCTATTAATACCAGCTGGAGTGGTACTGAGCCCCACTCACACACCAGGAAAGAGGCAATTCAATACAGGTCTCTATTAATACCAGCTGGAGTTGCACTGAGTCCCACTCACACCTCAGGAAAGAGACAATTCAATCCAGACCTCTATTAATACCAGTTGGAGTGGTACTGAGCCCCATTCACACACCAGGAAAGAGGCAATTCAATGAGGTCTCTATCAATACCAGCTGGATTTGCACTGAGTCACACTCACACCTCAGGAAAGAGACAATTCAATCCAGACCTCTGTTAATCCCAGTTGCAGTGGTACTAATCCCCACTCACACACCAGGAAAGTGCCAATTCAATCCAGGCCTCTATTAATACCAGCTGGAGTGATACTGAGCCCCACTCACTCACCAGTTAAGAGACAATTCAATACAGGCCTCTGTTAATGCCAGCTGGAGTTGCACTGAGTCCCACTCACACCTCAGGAAAGAGTCAATTCAATCCAGACCTCTATTAATACCAGCTGGAGTGGTACTGAGCCCCACTCACATACCAGGAAAGAGCCAATTCAATCCAGGCCTCTATTAATACCAGCTGCAGTGGTACTGATCCCCACTCACACAGCAGAAAAGTGCCAATTCAATCCAGGCCTCTATTTAGAGCGACTGCAGTTCGACTGAGTCCCACTCACACACCAGGAAAGAGCCAATTCAATCCAGGCCTCTATGAATACCAGCTGCAGTGGTACTGATCCCCACTCACATACCAGGAAAGAGCCAATTCAATCCAGGCCTCTATTAATACCAGCTGCAGTGGTACTGATCCCCACTCACACAGCAGAAAAGTGCCAATTCAATCCAGGCCTCTATTTAGAGCGACTGCAGTGCGACTGAGTCCCACTCACACACCAGGAAAGAGCCAATTCAATAAAGGCCTCTATGAATACCAGCTGCAGTGGTACTGATCCCCACTCACACAGCAGGAAAGTGCCAATTCAATCCAGAACTCTATTTAGAGCGACTGCAGTGGGAACTGAGTCCCACTCACACATCATGAAAGTGCCAATTCAATCGAGGCTTCCATTAATACCAGCTGGAGTGGTACTGAGTCACACTCACACACCGGGAGAGAGTCAATTCAATCCACGCCTCGATAAATACCAGCTGCAGTGGTACTGATCCCCACTCACACAGCAGGAAAGTGCCAATTCAATCCAGGCCTCTATTTAGAGCGACTGCAGTGGGAACTGAGTCCCACTCACACATCATGAAAGTGCCAATTCAATCCAGGCTTCCATAAATACCAGCTGGAGTGGTACTGAGTCTCACTCACACACCGGGAGAGAGTCAATTCAATCCAGGCCTCGATAAATTCCAGCTGGAGTGGTACTGAGTCCCACTTACGCACCAGGACAGAGCCAATTCAATCCAGGCCTCAATGGATACCAGCTGGAGTGGTACTGAGTCCCTCTCGCTTACCAGGAAAGTGCCAGTTCAAACCACGCCTCCATTAATACCAGCTGGAGTGGGACTGAGTCTTACACACACACCAGGACAGAGCCCATTCAATCCAGACCTCTTATTAATACCAGCTGGAGAGGTACTGAGCCCCACTCCCACACCAGGGAAGAGAGAATTCAATGCGGACCTCTTATTAATACCAGCTGGAGAGGTAATGAGCCCCACTCACACACCAGGGAAGAGAGAATTCAATCCAGACCTCTATTAATATCAGCTGGAGTTGTACAGAACACCACTCACACACCAGGAAATAGCCAATTCAATCCAGACCTCGATGAATACCAGCTGGAGTGGTACTGAGTCCCTCTCGCAGACCATGAAAGTGCCAATTCAATCCACGCCTCCATTAACACCAGCTGGAGTGGGACTGAGTCCCACTCACACACCATGATAGAGCCAATTCAAACCAGGTTTCCATTAATACCAGCTGGAGAGGTACTGAGTCCCACTCACACCCAGGAAAGAGGCAATTCAATCCAGGCCTCTATTAATACCAGCTGGAGTGGTACTGAGTCCCACTGAAACACCAGTAAAGAGCCAATTCAATCCAGATCTCTATTAATACCATCTGGAGTGGTACTGAGACCCACTCACACAGCAGGAAAGTGCCAATTCAATCTCGGTCTCGATTAATACCAGCTGGAGTGGTACTGAGTCACACTCACACACCAGGGAAAGGGCCAATTCAATCCAGGCCTCTATTAATACCAGCTGGAGTGGTACTGAGTCTCACTCACACACCAGGAAAGCGCCAATTCGATCCAGGCCTCTATGAATACAAGCTGGAGTGGTACTGAGTCTCACTCACACATCATGAAAGAGCCAATTCAATCAAGGCCTCTATTAATACCAGCTGGAGTGGGGCTGAGTCCCACTCACACACCAGGAAAGAGACAATTGAAACCAGGCCTCCATTAATACCCGCTGGAGTGGTACTGAGTACCACTCACACACCAGGGAAGACCCAATTCAATACAAGCCTCTATTAATACCAGCTGGAGTGGCACCGAGTCCCACTCACACCAGGAATGTGCCAATCCAATCCAGATATCTATTAATACCAGCTGGAGTGGTACCGAGTCCCACTCACACACCAGGAAAGAGCCAATTCAATCCAGACCTCTTTTACCACCAACTGGAATGATACTGAGTCCCACTCAGCCACCAGAAAATAGCCAACTCAATCCAGACCTCGATGAATACAAGCTGGAATGGCACTGAGTCTCACTTGCACATCAGGAAAGAGCAAAATCATTCCAGACCTCGATGAATACCAGCTGGAGTGGCACTGGGTCTCACTTATACACCAAGAAAGGGCCAACACAATCCAACTCTCTTATTAACACCAGCTGGAGAGGTACTGAGCACCACTCACACACCAGGACGGAGCCAATTCAATCCAGACCTCTATTAATACCAGCTGGAGTGGTACTGAGCCCCATTCACACACCAGGAAAGAGCCAATTCAATCCAGACCTCTATTAATACCAGCGAAAGTGGTACTGAGTCCCACTGAAACACCAGCAAAGAGCCAATTAAATCCAGACCTCTATTAATACCAGCTGGTGTGGTACTGAGTCCCATTGAAACACCAGGAAAGGGCCAATTCAATCCAGACCTCTATTAATACCAGCGGGAGTGGTACTGAGTCCCACTCTCACACCGGTAGAGAGGCAATTCAATCCAGGCCTCTATTATTAACAGCTGCAGTGGTGCTAATCCCCACTCACACACCAGGAAAGTGCCAATTCAATCCAGGCCTCTATTAATACCAACGGAAGAGGTACTGAGTCCACTGAAACACCAGCAAAGAGCCAGTTAAATCCAGACCTCTATTAATACCAGCTGGAGTAGTACTGAGTCCCACTGAAACACCAGGAAAGAGACAATTCAATCCAGACCTCTATTAATACCCGCTGGAGTGGTACTGAGTCCCACGCACACACCGGTAAAGAGGCAATTCAATCCAGGCCTCTATTAATACCAGCTGGAGTGGTACTGTGTCCCATTCACACACCAGGAAAGAGCAAATTCGATCCAGACCTCTATTAATACCGGCTGCAGTGGTACTGAGTCCCACTCACACACCGGTAGAGAGGCAATTCAATCCAGGCCTCTATTAATACCAGCTGCAGTGGTACTGATCCCCACTCACACACCAGGAAAGAGACAATTGAAACCAGGCCTCCATTAATACCCGCTGGAGTGGTACTGAGTCCCACGCACACACCGGTAGAGAGGCAATTCAATCCAGGCCTCTATTAATACCAGCTGCAGTGGTACTGATCCCCACTCACACACCAGGAAAGTGCCAATTCAATCCAGACCTCTATTAATACCAGATGGAGTGGTACTGAGCCCCACTCACTCATCAGTTAAGAGACAATTCAATACAGGCCTCTATTAATACCAGCTGGAGTTGCACTCAGTCCCACTCACACCTCAGGAAAGAGCCAATTCAATCCAGACCTCTATTAATACCAGCTGGAGTGGTACTGAGCCCAACTCACACCAGGAAAGAGCCAATTCAATCCAGGCCTCTATTAATCCCAGCTGCAGTGGTACTGAGCCCCACTCACTCACCAGTTAAGAGACAATTCAATACAGGCCTCTATTAATACCAGCTGGAGTGGTACTGAGCCCCACTCACACACAAGGAAAGAGCCAATTCAATCCAGGCCTCTGTTAATACCAGCTGCAGTGGTACTGATCCCCACTCACGCAGCAGGAATGTGCCAATACAATCCAGACCTCTATTTAGAGCGACTGCAGTGGGAACTGAGTCCCACTCACACATCATGAAAGAGTCAATTCAATCCAGGCATCGATAAATACCAGCGGGAGTGGGACTGAGGCTTACACACACACCAGGACAGAGCCCATTCAATCCAGACCTCTTATTAATACCAGCTGGAGAGGTACTGAGCCCCACTCACACACCAGGGAAGAGAGAATTCAATCCAGAACTCTTAATATCAGCTGGAGTTGTACAGAACCCCACTCACACACCAGGAAATAGCCAATTCAATCCAGACCTCGATGAATACCAGCTGGAGTGGTACTGAATCCCTCTCGCAGACCATGAAAGTGCCAATTCAATCCACTCCTCTATTAACACCAGCTGGAGTGGGACTTTGTCCCACTCACACACAAGGAAAGCGCCAATTCAATCCAGACCTCTTATTAATACCAGCTGGAGTGGTACTCAGTACCACTCACTCACCAGGAAAGAGCCAATTCAATCCAGGCCTCTACTAATACCAGCTGCAGTGGTACTGATCCCCACACACACACCAGGAAAGAGCCAATTCAATCCAGGCCTCTATTTAGAGCGACTGGATTGGGACTGAGTCCCACTCACACATCATGAAAGAGCCAATTCAATCAAGGCCTCAATAAATACAAGCTGGACTGGGACTGAGTCGCACTCACACACCGGGAGAGATGCAATTCAATCCAGGCCACTATTAATACCAGCTGGAGTGTTACTGAGCACCACTCACACACCAGGAAAGAGGCACTTCAATCCAGGTCTTTATTAATACCAGCTGGAGAGGTACTGAGTCCCTCTCACACACCAGGAAAGAGCCAATTCAAACCAGGTTTCCATTAATACCAGCTGGAGAGGTACTGAGTCCCACTCACAGTCAGGAAGGAGGCAATTCAATCCAGACCTCTATTAATACAAGCTGCAGTTGTACTGAGTCCCATTCACACCCAGGAAAGTGCCAATTCAATCCAGGCCTCTATTTAGAGCGACTGCAGTGCGACTGAGTCCCACTCACACACCAGGAAAGAGCCAATTCAATCCAGGCCTCTATGAATACCAGCTGCAGTGGTACTGATCCCCCCTCACACAGCAGGAAAGTGCCAATACAATCCAGGCCTCTATTTAGAGCGACTGCAGTGGGAACTGAGTCCCACTCACACATCATGAAAGTGCCAATTCAATCCAGGCTTCCATTAATACCAGCTGGAATGGTACTGAGTCTCACTCACACACCGGGAGAGAGTCAATTCAATCCAGGCCTCGATAAATTCCAGCTGGAGTGGTACTGAGTCCCACTTACGCACCAGGACAGAGCCAATTCAATCCAGGCCTCTATGGATACCAGTTGGAGTGGTACTGAGTCCCTCTCGCTTACCAGGAAAGTGCCAGTTCAAACCACGCCTCCATTAATACCAGCTGGAGTGGGACTGAGTCTTACACACACACCAGGACAGAGCCCATTCAATCCAGACCTCTTATTAATACCAGCTGGAGAGGTACTGAGCCCCACTCCCACACCAGGGAAGAGAGAATTCAATGCAGACCTCTTATTAATACCAGCTGGAGAGGTAATGAGCCCCACTCACACACCAGGGAAGAGAGAATTCAATCCAGACCTCTATTAATATCAGCTGGAGTTGTACAGAACACCACTCACACACCAGGAAATAGCCAATTCAATCCAGACCTCGATGAATACCAGCTGGAGTGGTACTGAGTCCCTCTCGCAGACTTTGAAAGTGCCAATTCAATCCACGCCTCCATTAACACCAGCTGGAGTGGTACTGAGTCTCACTCACACACCAGGAAAGCGCCAATTCAATCCAGGCCTCTATGAATACAAGCTGGAGTGGCACTGAGTCTCACTCACACATCATGAAAGAGCCAATTCAATCAAGGCCTCTATTAATACCAGCTGGAGTGGGGCTGAGTCCCACTCACACACCAGGAAAGAGACAATTGAAACCAGGCCTCCATTAATACCCGCTGGAGTGGTACTGAGTGCCACTCAAACACCAGGAAAGTGCAAATTCAATCCAGACCTCTTATTAATACCAGCTGACGTGGTACTGAGTACCACTCACACACCAGGGAAGACCCAATTCAATACAAGCCTCTATTAATACCAGCTGGAGTGGCACCGAGTCCCACTCACACCAGGAAAGTGCCAATCCAATCCAGATATCTATTAATACCAGCTGGAGTGGTACCGAGTCCCACTCACACAACAGAAAAGAGCCAATTCAATCCAGACCTCTTTTACCACCAACTGGAATGATACTGAGTCCCACTCAGCCACCAGAAAATAGCCAACTCAATCCAGACCTCGATGAGTACAAGCTGGAATGGCACTGAGTCTCACTTGCACATCAGGAAAGAGCAAAATCATTCCAGACCTCGATGAATGCCAGCTGGAGTGGCACTGGGTCTCACTTATACACCAAGAAAGGGCCAACACAATCCAACCCTCTTATTAACACCAGCTGGAGAGGTACTGAGCACCACTCACACACCAGGACGGAGCCAATTCAATCCAGACCTCTATTAATACCAGCTGGAGTGGTACTGAGCCCTATTCACACACCAGGAAAGAGCCAATTCAATCCAGACCTCTATTAATACCAGCGAAAGTGGTACTGAGTCCCACTGAAACACCAGCAAAGAGCCAATTAAATCCAGACCTCTATTAATACCAGCTGGTGTGGTACTGAGTCCCATTGAAACACCAGGAAAGGGCCAATTCAATCCAGACCTCTATTAATACCAGCGGGAGTGGTACTGAGTCCCACTCTCACACCGGTAGAGAGGCAATTCAATCCAGGCCTCTATTAATAACGGCTGCAGTGGTACTGATCCCCACTCACGCACCAGGAAAGAGCCAATTCAATCCAGGCCTCTATTAATACCACCGGAAGAGCTACTGAGTCCACTGAAACACCAGCAAAGAGCCAGTTAAATCCAGGCCTCTATGAATACCAGCTGCAGTGGTACTGATCCCCCCTCACACAGCAGGAAAGTGCCAATTCAATCCAGGCCTCTATTTAGAGCGACTGCAGTGGGAACTGAGTCCCACTCACACATCATGAAAGTGCCAATTCAATCCAGGCTTCCATTAATACCAGCTGGAATGGTACTGAGTCTCACTCACACACCGGGAGAGAGTCAATTCAATCCAGGCCTCGATAAATTCCAGCTGGAGTGGTACTGAGTCCCACTTACGCACCAGGACAGAGCCAATTCAATCCAGGCCTCTATGGATACCAGTTGGAGTGGTACTGAGTCCCTCTCGCTTACCAGGAAAGTGCCAGTTCAAACCACGCCTCCATTAATACCAGCTGGAGTGGGACTGAGTCTTACACACGCACCAGGACAGAGCCCATGCAATCCAGACCTCTTATTAATACCAGCTGGAGTTGCACAGAACACCACTCACACACCAGGAAATAGCCAATTCAATCCAGACCTCGATGAATACCAGCTGGAGTGGTACTCAGTCCCACTCACACCCAGGAAAGAGGCAATTCAATCCAGGCCTCTATTAATACCAGCTGGAGTGGTACTGAGTCACACTCACACACCAGGGAAAGAGCCAATTCAATCCAGGCCTCTATTAATACCAGCTGGAGTGGTACTGAGTCTCACTCACACACCAGGAAAGCGCCAATTCAATCCAGGCCTCTATGAATACAAGCTGGAGTGGTATTGAGTCTCACTCACACATCATGAAAGAGCCAATTCAATCAAGGCCTCTATTAATACCAGCTGGAGTGGGGCTGAGTCCCACTCACACACCAGGAAAGAGACAATTGAAACCAGGCCTCCATTAATACCCGCTGGAGTGGTACTGAGTGCCACTCAAACACCAGGAAAGTGCAAATTCAATCCAGACCTCTATTAATACCGGCTGCAGTGGTACTGAGTACCACTCACACACCAGGGAAGACCCAATTCAATACAAGCCTCTATTAATACCAGCTGGAGTGGTACCGAGTCCCACTCACACACCAGGAAAGAGCCAATTCAATCCAGACCTCTTTTACCACCAACTGGAATGATACTGAGTCCCACTCAGCCACCAGAAAATAGCCAACTCAATCCAGACCTCGATGAATACAAGCTGGAATGGCACTGAGTCTCACTTGCACATCAGGAAAGAGCAAAATCATTCCAGACCTCGATGAATACCAGCTGGAGTGGCACTGGGTCTCACTTATACACCAAGAAAGGGCCAACACAATCCAACCCTCTTATTAACACCAGCTGGAGAGGTACTGAGCACCACTCACACACCAGGACGGAGCCAATTCAATCCAGACCTCTATTAATACCAGCTGGAGTGGTACTGAGCCCTATTCACACACCAGGAAAGAGCCAATTCAATCCAGACCTCTATTAATACCAGCGAAAGTGGTACTGAGTCCCACTGAAACACCAGCAAAGAGCCAATTAAATCCAGACCTCTATTAATACCAGCTGGTGTGGTACTGAGTCCCATTGAAACACCAGGAAAGGGCCAATTCAATCCAGACCTCTATTAATACCAGCGGGAGTGGTACTGAGTCCCACTCTCACACCGGTAGAGAGGCAATTCAATCCAGGCCTCTATTAATAACAGCTGCAGTGGTGCTAATCCCCACTCACGCACCAGGAAAGTGCCAATTCAATCCAGGCCTCTATTAATACCACCGGAAGAGCCACTGAGTCCACTGAAACACCAGCAAAGAGCCAGTTAAATCCAGACCTCTATTAATACCAGCTGGAGTGGTACTGAGTCCCACTGAAACACCAGGAAAGAGACAATTCAATCCAGACCTCTATTAATACCAGCTGGAGTGGTACTGAGTCCCACGCACACACCGGTAGAGAGGCAATTCAATCCAGGCCTCTATTAATACCAGCTGCAGTGGTACTGGTCCCCACTCACACACCAGGAAAGTGCCAATTCAATCCAGACCTCTATTAATACCAGCTGGAGTGGTACTGAGCCCCACTCACTCATCAGTTAAGAGACAATTCAATACAGGCCTCTATTAATACCAGCTGGAGTTGCACTCAGTCCCACTCACACCTCAGGAAAGAGCCAATTCAATCCAGACCTCTATTAATACCAGCTGGAGTGGTACTGAGCCCAACTCACACCAGCAAAGAGCCAATTCAATCCAGGCCTCTATTAATCCCAGCTGCACTGGTACTAATCCCCACTCACACACCAGGAAAGTGCCAATTCAATCCAGGCCTCTATTAATACCAGCTGGAGAGGTACTGAGCCCCACTCACTCACCAGTTAAGAGACAATTCAATACAGGCCTCTATTAATACCAGCTGGAGTGGTACTGAGCCCCACTCACACACCAGGAAAGAGCCAATTCAATCCAGGCCTCTATTAATACCAGCTGCAGTGGTACTGATCCCCACTCACACAGCAGGAAAGTGCCAATTCAATCCAGGCCTCTATTTAGAGCGACTGCAGTGGGAACTGAGTCCCACTCACACATCATGAAAGAGCCAATTCAATCCAGGCTTCCATTAATACCAGCTAGAGTGGTACTGAGTCTCACTCACACACCGGGAGAGAGTCAATTCAATCCAGGCCTCGATAAATACCAGCTGGCGTGGGACTGAGGCTTACACACACACCAGGACAGAGCCCATTCAATCCAGACCTCTTATTAATACCAGCTGGAGAGGTACTGAGCCCCACTCACACACCAGGGAAGAGAGAATTCAATCCAGACCTCTATTAATATCAGCTGGACTTGTACAGAACCCCACTCACACACCAGGAAATAGCCAATTCAATCCAGACCTCGATGAATACCAGCTGGAGTGGTACTGAGTCCCTCTCGCAGACCATGAAAGTGCCAATTCAATCCACGCTTCCATTAATACCAGCTGGAGTGGGACTGAGGCTTACACACGCACCAGGACAGAGCCCATTCAATCCAGACCTCTTATTAATACCAGCTGGAGAGGTACTGAGCCCCACTCACACACCAGGGAAGAGAGAATTCAATCCAGACCTCTATTAATATCAGCTGGAGTTGTACAGAACCCCACTCACACACCAGGGAAGAGAGAATTCAATCCAGACCTCTTATTAATACCAGCTGGAGTGGTACTCAGTACCACTCACTCACCAGGAAAGAGCCAATTCTATCCAGGCCTCTACTAATACCAGCTGCAGTGGTACTGATCCCCACATACACACCAGGAAAGAGCCAATTCAATCCAGGCCTCTATTTAGAGCGACTGGATTGGGACTGAGTCCCACTCACACATCATGAAAGAGCGAATTCAATCAAGGCCTCTATAAATACCAGCTGGACTGGGACTGAGTCGCACTCACACACCGGGAGAGATGCAATTCAATCCAGGCCACTATTAATACCAGCTGGAGTGTTACTGAGCACCACTCACACACCAGGAAAGAGGCACTTCAATCCAGGTCTTTATTAATACCAGCTGGAGAGGTACTGAGTCCCTCTCACACACCAGGAAAGAGCCAATTCAAACCAGGTTTCCATTAATACCAGCTGGAGAGGTACTGAGTCCCACTCACAGTCAGGAAGGAGGCAATTCAATCCAGACCTCTATTAATACAAGCTGGAGTGGTACTGAGTCCCATTCACACCCAGGAAAGCGGCAGTTCAATCCAGACATCTTATTATTACCAGCCTGAGTGGTACTGAGTCCCACTCACACACCAGGAAAGATGCAATTCAATACAAGTCTCTATTAATACTAGCTGGAGTGCTACTGAGGCCCACTCACACACCAGGATAGTGCCAATTCAATCCAGACCGCTATTAATACAAGCTGGTGAGGTATTGAGTCTCACTCACACACCAGGAAAGAGCCAATTCAATCCAGGCCTCTATTAATACCAGCTTGAGTGGCACTCAGTCCCACTCACACACCAGGAAAGAGGCAATTCAATCCAGAACTCTATTAATACAAGCTGGTGTGGTACTGACTCCCATTCACACCCAGGAAAGAGGCAATTCAATCCAGATCTCTTATTAATACCAGCTTGAGTGGCACTCAGTCCCACTCACACACCAGGAAAGAGGCAATTCAATACAGGTCTCTATTAATACTAGCTGGAGTGGTACTGAGGCCCACTCACACACCAGGAAAGTGCCAATTCAATCCAGATCACTATTAATACCAGCAGGAGTGGCACTGAGTCCCACTCACACACCAGGAAAATTCCAATTCAATACAGGCCTCTATGAATACCAGCTGCAGTGGTACTGATCCCGACTCACACACCAGGAAAGAACCAATTCAATCCAGATCTCTATTAATACCACCTGGAATGGTATTGAGTACCACTCACACACCAGAAAAAGCCAATTCATTCCGGCCTCTATTAATACCAGCTGGAATGGTACTGAGTCCCACTCAGCCACCAGAAAGAGCCATTTCAATCCAGGGTTCTATTAATACCAGCTGGAGTGGAATTAACTCCCACTCACACACCATGAAAGTGCCAGTTCAGTCCAGACATCGATAATACCAGCTGAAGTGCGACTGAGTCCCATTCACACAGAAGGAAAGGGACAGTTCATTCCAGGCCTCTATTAGTACCAGTTGGAGTGGTACAGATCCCCACTCACCCACCAAGAAAGAGACAATTCAATCCAGGCCTCTATTCATACCAGCTGGAGTGGTTCTGATTCCCACTCACACACCAGGAAAGAGCCAATTGAAACCAGACCGCTATTGATACCAGCTGGAGTGGTACAGATCCATACTCACTCCCCAGCAAAGAGCCAATTCAATCCAGGCCTCTATTAATACCAGCTGGTATGGTACTGAGTCTCAGTCACACACCAGGAAACAGCCAATTCAGTCCAGACATCTATTAATACCAACTGGAGTGGTAGTGAGACCCACTTAGACACCAGAAAGAGCCAATTCAATCCAGGGTTCTATTAATACCAGCTGGAGTGGAACTGAGTCCCATTCACACACAAGGAAAGAGCCAATTCAATCCAGGCCTCTATTAATACCAGCTGGAGTGGAATTAACTCCCACTCACACACCATGAAAGAGCCAGTTCAATCCAGACATCTATCATACCAGCTGAAGTGCGACTGAGTCCCAATCACACATCAGTTAAGAGCCAATTCAATCCAGACCTCTATTAATACCAGCTGGAGTGGTACTGAGCCCAACTCACACCAGGAAAGAGCCAATTCAATCCAGGCCTCTATTAATCCCAGCTGCAGTGGTACTGAGCCCCACTCACTCACCAGTTAAGAGACAATTCAATACAGACCTCTATTAATACCAGCTGGAATGGTATTGAGCCCCAGTCACACACCAGGAAAGAGCCAATTCAATCCACATCTCTATTAATAGCAGAAGGAGTGGAACTGAGCCCCGCTCACACACCAGGAACTGGCAAACTCAATCCAGGCCTCTATTAATACCAGCTGGAGTGGTACTGAGTCCCAATCACACACCAGGAAAGAGCCAATTCAACCCCAACCCTATTAATACGAGCTGGAGTGGTACTGAGTCCCACTCACACACCAGTTAAGAGTCAATTCAATCCCGACCTCTATTAATACCAGATGGAGTGGTACTGAGTCCCACTCACACATCAGTTAAGAGCCAATTCAATCCAGGCCTCTATTAATACCAGCTGGAGTGGTACAGACTCCCACTCACACACCAGGAAAGAGCCAATTCAATCCAGACCTCTACGAATACCAGCTGGAGTGGTTCGGAGTCCCAATCACGCACCAGGAAAGAGCCAATTCAATCCCAACCCTATTAATACCAGCTGGAGTGGTTCTGAGTCCCAATCACACACCAGGAAAGTGCCAATTCAATCCAGGCCTACATTAATAACATTTGGAGTGGGACTGAATCCCACTTACAATACAGATAAGAGACAGCTCATTCCAAACATCTATATATATCAGCTGGAATGGTGTTGAGCCCCAGACACACACCAGGAAAGAGCCAATTAAATCCCGACCTCTATTAATACCAGCTGGAGTGGTACTGAGTCCCACTCACACATCAGTTAAGAGCCAATTCAATCCAGACCTCTATAATACCAGATGGAGTGCGACTGAGCGACAAGCACACAGCAGGAAAGGGACAGTTCATTCCAGGCCTCTATTAATACCATCTGGAGTGGTACTGAGCCCCATTCACCCACCCAGAAAGAGCCAATCCAGTCCAGACCTCTATAATACCAGCTGAAGTGCGATTGAGTCCCACACACACAGCAGGAAAGGGACAGTTCATTCCAGGCCACTATTCATACCATCTGGAGTGGAATTAACTCCCACTCACACACCAGGAAACAGCCAATTCAATCCAGACCTCTATAATACCAGCTGAAGTGCGACTGAGTCCCACACACACAGCAGGAAAGGAACAGTTCATTCTAGGCCTCTATTTAACCAGTTGGAGTGGTACGGAGCCCCACACACACAACAGAAAGAGCCAATTCAATCCAGGCCTCTATTAATACCAGCTGGAATGGTACTGAGCCCCCTCACACACCAGGAAAGTGCAACTTCCAACCAGACCACCAATAAAAGCAGCTGGACTGGTACTGAACCCCATTCAGCCACCCGGAAAGAGCGAATTCAGTCCAGACCTCTTTTAATCCCAGCTGGAGTGCGACTGATTCCCACTCACACAGCAGGAAAGGGACAGCTAATTCCAGGCCACTATTCATACCATCTGGAGTGGAATTAACTCCCACTCACACACCAGGAAACAGCCAATTCAATCCAGACCTCTATAATACCAGCTGAAGTGCGAATGAGGCCCACACACACAGCTGGAAAGGGACAGTTCATTCCTGGCGTCTATTTAACCAGTTGGAGTGGTACTGAGCCCCACACACACTAGAAAGAGCCAATTCAATCCAGGCCTCTATTAATACCAGCTGGCAAGTTACTGAGCCCCCTCACACACCAGGAAAGAGCAACTTCCAACCAGACCTCCAAAAAAAGCAGCTGGACTGGTACTGAACCCCATTCACCCACCCGGAAAGAGCGAATTCAGTCCAGACCTCTTTTAATCCCAGCTGGAGTGCGACTGATTCCCACTCACACAGCAGGAAAGGGACAGTTCATTCCAGGCCTCTACTAATCCCAGCTGGAGTGGTTCCGAGCCCCACTCACACACCAGGAAAGAGCCAATTCTATCCAGACCTCCATAATACCAGCTGGAGTGCGACGGATTCCCACTCACACAGCAGGAAAGGGACAGTTCATTCCAGGCCTCTAATATTCCCAGCTGGAGTGGTTCTGAGCCCCAGTCACACACCAGGAAACAGCCAACTCAATCCAGACCACCATTCATACCAGCTGGAGTGGAATTAACTCCCGCTCACACACCAGGAAAGAGCCAATTCAATCCAGACCTCTATTAATACCAGCAGGAATGGTACTGAGCCCCACTCAGACACCAAAAAGAGCCAATTCAATCCAGGCCTCTCTTAATACCAGCTGCAGGGGTACTGAGTCCCACTCACAAACCAGGAAAGGGACAGTTCATTCCAGACCTCTATTAATAGCAGCTGGAGTGGGACTGAGTCCCACGCACGAACCAGGGATGTGCCAATTCAATTCAGGCCTCTATCAATACGAGCTGGAGTGGAATTAACTCCATCACACACACCAGAAACAGCCAATTCAATCCTGACCTCGAGAATACCAGCTGGTGTGCGTCTGAGTCCCACTCACACGCCATGAAGGGGTCAGTTCATTCCAGGTCTCTATTAATACCAGCTGGAAAGTTACTGAGTCCCACTCACAAACCAGGAAAGAGCCAATTCAATTCTGGCCTCTATTAATATTAGCTGGAGTGGTACTGAGTCCCACTCACAAACCAGGAAAGAGCCAATTCAATTCAGGCCTCTATTAATACGAGCTGCAGTGGTACTATCTCCATCTCACACTCCAGGAAGAGCCAATTCAATCCTGACCTCTATAATACCAGCTGGTGTGCGTCTGAGTCCCTCTCATACGCCATGAAGAGGTCAGTTCATTCCAGGCGTCTATTAATACCAGCTGAAGTGATACTGAGACCCACTCACACCCCAGGAAAGAGCCAATTCAATCCAGGCCGCTATTCATACCAGCTGGAGTGATACTGAGTTCCACTCACACACCAGGACAGAGCCAAATCAATCCAAACGTCTATTAATACCAGCTGGAGTGGGACTGAGTATCACTCGGACACCAGGAAAGAGGCACATTCAATCCAGACCTCTATTAATACCAGCTGGAGTTGTACTGAACCCCACTCACACACCAGGAAAGAGCCAATTGAATCCAGACCACTAATTAATACCAGCTGGAGTGGTACTGAGTCCCACTTGCAAACCAGGAAAGAGCCAATTCAATTCAGGCCTCTATTAATGCTAGCTGGAGTGGTACTGAGTTCCACTCACAAACCAGGAAATAGCAAATTCAATCCAGGCCTCTATTAATACCAGCTGGAGTGGTACTGAGCCCCACTCACAAACCAGGAAAGAGCAAATTCAATCCAGGCGTCTATTAATACCAGCTGCAGTGGTACTGATCCCGACTCACACACCAGGAAAGAGCCAATTCAATCCAGATCTCTATTCATGCCAGCTGGAATGGTACTGAGTCCCACTCAGACACCAGAAAGAGCCAATTCAATCCAGGGTTCTATTAATACCAGCTGGAGTGGAACTGAGTCCCACTCACACATCAGTTAAGAGCCAAATCAATCCAGGCCACTTAATACCAGCTGGAGTGGTACAGACTCCCACTCACACACCAGGAAAGAGCCAATTCAATCCAGACCTCTATGAAAACCAGCTGGAGTGGTTTGGAGTCCCAATCACACACCAGGAAAGAGCCACTTCAATCCCAACCTTATTAATACCAGCTGGAGTGGTTCTGAGCCCCAGTCACACACCAGGAAACAGCCAACTCAATCCAGACCTCCATTAATACCAGCTGGAGTGGAATTAACTCCCACTCACACACCAGGAATGAGCCAATTCAATCCAGATCTCTATTAATACCAGCAGGAATGGTACTGAGCCCCACTCAGACAACAAAAAGAGCCAATTCAATCCAGCCCCCTATTAATACCAGCTGGAGGGGTACTGAGCCCCACTCACATACCAGGAAAGGGACAGTTCATTCCAGGCCTCTATTAATACTTCTGGAGTGGCACTGAGTCCCACTCACACACCAGGAAAGAGCCAATTCAATCCAGACCTCTATGAATACCAGCTGGAGTGGTTCGGAGTCCCGATCACACACCAGGAAAGAGCCACTTCAAACCCAACCGTATTAATACCAGCTGGAGTGGTTCTGAGTCCCAATCACACACCAGGAAAGTGTCAATTCAATCCAGGCCTCTTTTAATAACATTTGGAGTGGGACTGAATCCCACTTACACAACAGATAAGAGACAGCTCATTCCAAACATCTATAAATATCAGCTGGAATGGTACTGAACCCCACTCACCCACCCGGAAAGAGCGAATTCAGTCCAGACCTCTTTTAATCCCAGCTGGAGTGCGACTGATTCCAACTCACACAGCAGGAAAGGGACAGTTCATTCCAGGCCTCTACTAATCCCAGCTGGAGTGGTTCCGAGCCCCACTCACACACCAGGAAACAGCCAATTCAATCCAGAACTCCACAATACCAGCTGGAGTGCGACAGAGTCCCACTCGCACAGCAGGAAAGGGACAGTTCATTCCAGGCCTCTAATATTCCCAGCTGGAGTGGTTCTGAGCCCCAGTCGCACACCAAGAAACAGCCAACTCAATCCAGACATCCATTAATACCAGCTGGAGTAGAATTAACTCCCACTCACACACCAGGAAAGAGCCAATTCAATCCAGTCCTCTATTAATACCAGCAGGAGTGGTACTGAGTCCCACTCACACACCAGGAAAGAGCCAATTCAATCCAGGCCTCTATTAATACCAGCTGGAGGGGTACTGAGTCCCGCTCACAAACCAGGAAAGGGACAGTTCATTCCAGGCCTCTATTAATACTTCTGGAGTGGTACTGAGTCCCATTCACTCTCCAGAAAGAGGCAATTCAATCCAGGCCTCTATTAATACCAGCTGGAGTGGTACTGAGTCCCACTCACAAACCAGGAAAGAGCCAATTCATTCCTGACCTCTATTAATCGCAGCTGGAGTGGGACTGAGTCCAACTCACAAACCAGGAAAGAGCCAATTCATTCCAAACCTCTATTAATAGCAGCTGGAGTGGGACTGAGTCCCACTCTCAAACCAGGAAAGAGCCAATTCAATTCAGGCCTCCATTAATACTAGCTGGAGTGGTACTGAGACCCACTCACATACCAGGAAAGGCCAAATTCAATCCAGGCCTCTATTAATACCAGCTGCAGTGGTACTGATCCCGAATCACACACCAGGAAAGGTCCAATTCAATCCAGATCTCTATTAATACCAGCTGGAATGGTACTGAGACCCACTTAGACACCAGAAAGAGCCAATTCAATCCAGGGTTCTATTAATACCAGCTGGAGTGGAACTGAGTCCCATTCACACACAAGGAAAGAGCCAATTCAATCCAGGCCTCTATTAATACCAGCTGGAGTGGAATTAACTCCCACTCACACACCATGAAAGAGCCAGTTCAATCCAGACATCTATCATACCAGCTGAAGTGCGAGTGAGTCCCACTCACACATCAGTTAAGAGCCAATTCAATCCAGGCCTCTATTAATACCAGCTGGAGTGGTACAGTCTCCCACTCACACAACAGGAAAGAGCCAATTCAATCCAGACCTCTATGAATACCAGCTGGAGTGGTTCGGAGTCCCAATCACGCACCAGGAAAGAGCCAATTCAATCACAACCCTATTAATACCAGCTGGATTGGTTCTGAGTCCCAATCAGACACCAGGAAAGTGCCAAATCAATCCAGGCCTCTGTTAATAACATTTGGAGTGGGACTGAATCCCACTAACACAACAGATAAGGGACAGCTCATTCCAAACATCTACAAATATCAGCTGGAATGGTATTGAGCCCCAGTCACACACCAGGAAACAGCCAATTCAATCCAGACCTCTAGAATACGAGCTGAATTGCGACTGAGTCCCACACACACAGCAGGAAAGGAACAGTTCATTCTAGGCCACTATTCATACCATCTGGAGTGGAATTGACTCCCACTCACACACCAGGAAACAGCCAATTCAATCCAGACCTCTATAATACCAGCTGAAGTGCGACTGAGTCCCACACACACAGCAGGAAAGGGACAGTTCATGCCAGGCCTCTATTTAACCAGTTGGAGTGGTACTGAGCCCCACACACACACCAGAAGAGCCAATTCAATCCAGGCCTCTATTAATACCAGCTGGAATGGTACTGAGCCCCCTCACACACCAGGAAAGAGCAACTTCCAACCAGACCTCCAATAAAAGCAGCTGGACTGGTACTGAACACCATTCACCCACCCGGAAAGAGCGAATTCAGTCCAGATCACGTTTAATCCCAGCTGGAGTGCGACAGATTCCCACTCACACAGCAGGAAAGGGACAGTTCATTCCAGACCTCTACTAATCCCAGCTGGAGTGGTTCCGAGCCCACTCACACACCAGGAAACAGCCAATTCAATCCAGACCTCCATAATACCAGCTGGAGTGCGACGGATTCCCACTCACACAGCAGGAAAGGGACAGTTCATTCCAGGCCTCTAATATTCCCAGCTGGAGTGGTTCTGAGCCCCAGTCACACACCAGGAAACAGCCAACTCAATCCAGACCTCCATTCATACCAGCTGGAGTGGAATTAACTCCCGCTCACACACCAGGAAAGAGCCAATTCAATCCAGACCTCTATTAATACCAGCAGGAATGGTACTGAGCCCCACTCAGACACCAAAAAGAGCCAATTCAATCCAGGCCTCTCTTAATACCAGCTGCAGGGGTACTGAGTCCCACTCACAAACCAGGAAAGGGACAGTTCATTCCAGACCTCTATTAATAGCAGCTGGAGTGGGACTGAGTCCCACGCACAAACCAGGGATTTGCCAATTCAAATCAGGCCTCTATCAATACGAGCTGGAGTGGAATTAACTCCATCACACACACCAGAAACAGCCAATTCAATCCTGACCTCGAGAATACCAGCTGGTGTGCGTCTGAGTCCCACTCACACGCCATGAAGGGGTCAGTTCATTCCAGGTCTCTATTAATACCAGCTGGAAAGTTACTGAGTCTCACTCACAAACCAGGAAAGAGCCAATTCAATTCTGGCCTCTATTAATATTAGCTGGAGTGGTACTGAGTCCCACTCACAAACCAGGAAAGAGCCAATTCAATTCAGGCCTCTATTAATACGAGCTGCAGTGGTACTGAGTCCCACTCAAAAACCAGGAAAGAGCCAATTCAATTCAGGCCTCTATTAATACCAGCTGGAGTTGAATTATCTCCATCTCACACTCCAGGAAGAGCCAATTCAATCCTGACCTCTATAATACCAGCTGGTGTGCGTCTGAGTCCCTCTCACACGCCATGAAGGGGTCAGTTCATTCCAGGCGTCTATTAATACCAGCTGAAGTGATACTGAGACCCACTCACACCCCAGGAAAGAGCCAATTCAATCCAGGCCGCTATTCATACCAGCTGGAGTGATACTGAGTTCCACTCACACAGCAGGACAGAGCCAAATCAATCCAAACTTCTATTAATACCAGCTGGAGTGGGACTGAGTATCACTCGGACACCAGGAAAGAGGCACATTCAATCCAGACCTCTATTAATACCAGCTGGAGTTGTACTGAACCCCACTCACACGCCAGGAAAGAGCCAATTGAATCCAGACCACTAATTAATACCAGCTGGAGTGGTACTGAGTCCCACTTGCAAACCAGGAAAGAGCCAATTCAATTCAGGCCTCTATTAATGCTAGCTGGAGTGGTACTGAGCCCCACTCACAAACCAGGAAAGAGCAAATTCAATCCAGGCCTTTATTAATAACAGCTGCAGTGGTACTGATCCCGACTCACACCAGGAAAGAGCCAATTCAATCCAGATCTCTATTCATGCCAGCTGGAATGGTACTGAGTCCCACTCAGACACCAGAAAGAGCCAATTCAATCCAGGGTTCTATTAATACCAGCTGGAGTGGAACTGAGTCCCACTCACACATCAGTTAAGAGCCAATTCAATCCAGGCCTCTTAATACCAGCTGGAGTGGTACAGACTCCCACTCACACACCAGGAAAGAGCCAATTCAATCCAGACCTCTATGAAAACCAGCTGGAGTGGTTTGGAGTCCCAATCACACACCAGGAAAGAGCCACTTCAATCCCAACCTTATTAATACCAGCTGGAGTGGTTCTGAGCCCCAGTCGCACACCAGGAAACAGCCAACTCAATCCAGACCTCCATTAATATCAGCTGGAGTGGAATTAACTCCCACTCACACACCAGGAATGAGCCAATTCAATCTAGATCTCTATTAATACCAGCAGGAATGGTACTGAGCCCCAATCAGACAACAAAAAGAGCCAATTCAATCCAGCCCTCTATTAATACCAGCTGGAGGGGTACTGAGCCCCACTCACATACCAGGAAAGGGACAGTTCATTCCAGGCCTCTATTAATACTTCTGGAGTGGCACTGAGTCCCACTCACACACCAGGAAAGAGCCAATTCAATCCAGACCTCTATGAATACCAGCTGGAGTGGTTCGGAGTCCCAATCACACACCAGGAAAGAGCCACTTCAAATCCAACCGTATTAATACCAGCTGGAGTGGTTCTGAGTCCCAATCACACACCAGGAAAGTGTCAATTCAATCCAGGCCTCTATTAATAACATTTGGAGTGGGACTGAATCCCACTTACACAACAGATAAGAGACAGCTCATTCCAAACATCTATAAATATCAGCTGGAATGGTACTGAACCCCACTCACCCACCCGGAAAGAGCGAATTCAGTCCAGACCTCTTTTAATCCCAGCTGGAGTGCGACTGATTCCAACTCACACAGCAGGAAAGGGACAGTTCATTCCAGGCCTCTACTAATCCCAGCTGGAGTGGTTCCGAGCCCCACTCACACACCAGGAAACAGCCAATTCAATCCAGAACTCCACAATACCAGCTGGAGTGCGACAGAGTCCCACTCGCACAGCAGGAAAGGGACAGTTCATTCCAGTCCTCTAATATTCCCAGCTGGAGTGGTTCTGAAACCCAGTCACACACCAGGAAACAGCCAACTCAATCCAGACATCCATTAATACCAGCTGGAGTGGAATTAACTCCCACTCACACACCAGGAAAGAGCCAATTCAATCCAGTCCTCTATTAATACCAGCAGGAGTGGTACTGAGTCCCACTCACACACCAGGAAAGAGCCAATTCAATCCAGGCCTCTATTAATACCAGCTGGAGGGGTACTGAGTCCCACTCACAAACCAGGAAAGGGACAGTTCATTCCAGGCCTCTATTAATACTTCTGGAGTGGTACTGAGTCCCATTCACTCTCCAGAAAGAGGCAATTCAATCCAGGCCTCTATTAATACCAGCTGGAGTGGTACTGAGTCCCACTCACAAACCAGGAAAGAGCCAATTCATTCCTGACCTCTATTAATCGCAGCTGGAGTGGGACTGAGTCCAACTCACAAACCAGGAAAGAGCCAATTCATTCCAAACCTCTATTAATAGCAGCTGGAGTGGGACTGAGTCCCACTCTCAAACCAGGAAAGAGCCAATTCAATTCAGGCCTCTATTAATACTAGCTGGAGTGGTACTGAGACCCACTCACATACCAGGAAAGGCCAAATTCAATCCAGGCCTCTATTAATACCAGCTGCAGTGGTACTGATCACGAATCACACACCAGGAAAGAGCCAATTCAATCCAGGGTTCTATTAATACCAGCTGGAGTGGAACTGAGTCCCACTCACACACAAGGAAAGAGCCAATTCAATCCAGGCCTCTATTAATACCAGCTGGAGTGGGACTGAATCCCACTGACACAACAGATAAGAGACAGCTCATTCCAAACATCTATAAATATCAGCTGGAATGGTATTGAGCCCCAGTCACACACCAGGAAACAGCCAATTCAATCCCAACCCTATGAATACCAGCTGGAGTGGTTCGGATTCCCAATCACACACCAGGAAAGCGCCAATTTAATCCCGACCTCTATTATTACCAGCTGGAGTGGTACTGAGTCTCACTCACACATCAGTTAAGAGCCAATTCAATCCAGACCTCTATAATACCAGCTGGAGTGCGACTGAGCGCCAAGCACACAGCAGGAAAGGGACAGTTCATTCCAGACCTCTATTAATACCATCTGGAGTGGGACTGAGCCCCATTCACCCACCCAGATAGAGCCAATCCAGTCCAGACCTCTATAATACCAGCTGAAGTACGACTGAGTCCCACACACACAGCAGGAAAGGGACAGTTCATTCCAGGCCACTATTCATACCATCTGGAGTGGAATTAACTCCCACTCACACACCAGGAAACAGCCAATTCAATCCAGACCTCTGTAATACGAGCTGAAGTGCGACTGAGTCCCACACACACAGCAGGAAAGGAACAGTTCATTCTAGGCCACTATTCATACCATCTGGAGTGGAATTGACTCCCACTCACACACCAGGAAAGAGCCAATTCAATCCAGACCTCGAAAATACCAGCTGAAGTGCGACTGAGTCCCACACAAACAGCAGGAAAGGGACTGCTCATTCCAGGCCTCTATTTAACCAGTTGGAGTGGTACTGAGCCCCACACACACACCAGAAGAGCCAATTTAATCCAGGCCTCTATTAATACCAGCTGGAATGGTACTGAGCCCCCTCACACACCAGGAAAGAGCAACTTCCAACCAGACCTCCAATAAAAGCAGCTGGACTGGTACTGAACCCCATTCACCCACCCGGAAAGAGCGAATTCAGTCCAGACCACTTTTAATCCCAGCTGGAGTGCGACAGATTCCCACTCACACAGCAGGAAAGGGACAGTTCATTCCAGGCCTCTACTAATCCCAGCTGGAGCGGTTCCGAGCCCCACTCACACACCAGGAAACAGCCAATTCAATCCAGACCTCTATAATCCGAGCTGAAGTGCGACTGAGTCCGACACACACAGCAGGAAAGGAACAGTTCATTCTAGGCCACTATTCATACCATCTGGAGTGGAATTGACTCCCACTCACACACCAGGAAACAGCCAATTCAATCCAGACCTCTATAATACCAGCTGAAGTGCGACTGAGTCCCACACACACAGCAGGAAAGGGGCAGTTCATGCCAGGCCTCTATTTAACCAGTTGGAGTGGTACTGAGCCCCACACACACAGCAGAAGAGCCAATTCAATCCAGGCCTCTATTAATACCAGCTGGAATGGTACTGAGCCCCCTCACACACCAGGAAAGAGCAACTTCCAACCAGACCACCAATAAAAGCAGCTGGACTGGTACTGAACCCCATTCACCCACACGGAAAGAGCGAATTCAGTCCAGACCACTTTTAATCCCAGCTGGAGTGCGACAGATTCCCACTCACACAGCAGGAAAGGGACAGTTCATTCCGGGCCTCTACTAATCCCAGCTGGAGTGGTTCTGAGCCCCACTCACACACCAGGAAACAGCCAATTCAATCCAGACCTCCATAATACCAGCTGGAGTGCGACGGAGTCCCACTCACACAGCAGGAAAGGGGCAGTTCATGCCAGGCCTCTAATATTCCCAGCTGGAGTGGTTCTGAGCCCCAGCCGCACACCAGGAAACAGCCAACTCAATCCAGACCTCCATTAATACCAGCTGGAGTGGAATTAACTCCCACTCATACACCAGGAAAGAGCTAATTCCATCCAGACCTCTATTAATACCAGCAGGAATGGTACTGAGCCCCACTCACAAACCAGGAAAGGGACAGTTCATTCCAGGCCTCTATTAATACTTCTGGAGTGGTACTGAGTCCCACTCGCACTCCAGAAAGAGGCAATTCATTCCAGACCTCTATTAATAGCAGCTGGAGTGGGACTGAGTCCCACTCACAAACCAGGAAAGAGCCAATTCAATTCAGGCCTCTATTAATACCAGCTGGAGTGGAATTAACTCCATCACACACACCAGAAACAGCCATTTCAATCCTGACCTCGAGAATACCAGCTGGTGTGCGTCTGAGTCCCACTCACACGCCATGAAGGGGTCAGTTCATTCCAGGTCTCTATTAATATCAGCTGGAGTGGTACTGAGTCCCACTCAAAAACCAGGAAAGAGCCAATTCAATTCAGGCCTCTATTAATACGAGCTGGAGTGGTACTGAGTCCCACTCACAAACCAGAAAGAGGCAATTCAATCCAGGCCTCTATTAATACCAGCTGGAGTGGTACTGAGTCCCACTCACAAACCAGGAAAGAGCAAATTCATTCCAGACCTCTATTAATAGCAGCTGGAGTGGAATTAACTCCATCACACACACCAGAAACAGCCAATTCAATCCTGACCTCGAGAATACCAGCTGGTGTGCTTCTGAGTCCCACTCACACGCCATGAAGAGGTCAGTTCATTCCAGGTCTCTATTAATTCCAGCTGGAAAGGTACTGAGCCCCACTCACAAACCAGGAAAGAGCCAATTCAATTCTGGCCTCTGTTAATACTAGCTGGAGTGGTACTGAGTCCCACTCACAAACCAGGAAAGAGCCAATTCAATTCACGCCTCTATTAATTCGAGCTGGAGTGGTACTGAGACCCACTCACAAACCAGGAAAGAACCAATTCAATTCAGGCCTCTATTAATACTAGCTGGATTGGTACTGAGTCCCACTCACAAACCAGGAAAGAGCCAATTCAATTCAGGCCTCTATTGATACCAGCTGGAGTGGAATTAACTCCATCTCACACACCAGAAAGAGCCAATTCAATCCTGACCTCTATAATACCAGCTGGTGTGCGTCTGAGGCCCTCTCACACGCCATGAAGGGGTCAGTTCATTCCAGGCCTCTATTAATACCAGCTGGAGTGATACTGAGACCCACTCACACCCCAGGAAAGAGCCAATTCAATCCAGGCCGCTATTAATACCAGCTGGAGTGATACTGAGTTCCACTCACACACCAGGACAGAGCCAAATCAATCCAAACTTCTCTTAATACCAGCTGGAGTGGGACTGAGGATCACTCGGACACCAGGAAAGAGGCACATTCAACCCAGACCTTTTATTAATACCAGCTGGAGAGGTACTGAGCCCCACTCACACACCAGGGAAGAGAGAATTCAATCCAGACCTCTATTAATACCAGCTGGAGTTGTACTGAAGCCCACTCACACACCAGGAAAGAGCCAATTCAATTAAGAACTCTGTAATACCAGCTGGAGTGCGACTGAGTCCCACTCACACAGCAAGAAAGGGACAGGTCATTCCAGGCCACTATTAGTACAAGCTGGAGATGTACTGATCCCCACTCACACAGCAGGAAATGGACAGTTCATTCCACGCCTCTATTAATACCAGATGGAGTGGCTTTAACTCCCACTCGCACACCTGCATTCAGCCAATTCAATCCAGACCTCTATAATACCAGCTGGAGTGCGACTGAGTCCCACTCACAAAGCAGGAAATGGACAGTTCATTCCCGGCCTCTATTAATCCCAGCTGGATTGGTTCTGAGCCCCAGTCAAACACCAGGAAACAGCCAATTCAATCTAGGCCTCGAATAATACCAGCTGGAGTGGTACTGATCCCGACTCACACACCAGGAAAGAGCCAATTCAATCCAGATCTCAATTAATACCAGCTGGAGTGGAACTGAGTCCCACTCACACACAAGGAAAGAGCCAATTCAATCCAGGCCTCTAATAATACCAGCTGGAGTGCGACTGAGTCCCACACACACAGCAGGAAAGTGACAGTTCATTCCAGGCCTCTATTTAACCAGTTGGAGTGGTACTGAGCCCCACACACACACACCAGAAAGTGCCAATTCAATCCAGGCCTCTATTAATACCAGTTGGAGTGGTTCTGAGCCCCACTCACACAGCAGGAAAGGGACAGTTCATTCCTGGCCTCTATTAATCACAGCTGGAGTGGCATTAACTCCCACTCGCACACCTGGAAACAGCCAATTCAATCCAGACCTCTATAATGCTAGCTGAAGTGCGACTGAGTCCCACACACACAGCAGGAAAGGGACAGTTAATTCCAGGCGTCTATTTAACCAGTTGGAGTTGGACTGAGCCCCACACACACACAACAGAAAGAGCCAATTCAATCCAGGCCGCTATTAATACCAGTTGGAGTGGTTCTGAGCCCCAGTCGCACTCCAGGAAAGTGCCAATTCACTCCAGACCTCTATAATACCAGCTGGAGTGCGACTGAGTCCCACTCACACAGCAGGAAAGGGACAGTTCATTCCTGGCCTCTATTAATCCCAGCTGGATTGCTTCTGAGCCCCAGTCAAACACCAGGAAACAGCCAATTCAATCTAGGCCTCGAAAAATACCAGCTGGAGTGGAGTTAACTCCCACTCACACACTAGGAAAGAGCTAATTCAATCCTGACCTCTATTAATACCAGCAGGAATGGCACTGAGCCCCGCTTACACACCAGAAAGAGCCAATTCAACCCAGGCCTCTATTAATACCAGCTGGAGGGGTACTGAGTACCACTCACAAACCAGGAAAGGGACAGTTCATTCCAGGCCTCTATTAATACCATCTGGAGTGGTACTGAGTCCCACTCACACACCAGAAAGAGGCAATTCAATCCAGGCCTCTATTAATGCCAGCTGGAGTGGTACTGAGTCCCACGCACAAACCAGTTAAGAGACAATTCAATTCAGGCCTCTATTAATACTAGCTGGAGTGGTACTGAGACCCACTCACAAACCAGGAAAGAACAAATTCAATCCAGGCCTCTATTAATACCAGCTGCAGTGGTACTGATCCCGACTCACACACCAGGAAAGAGCCAATTCAATCCAGATCTCTATTAAGAGCAGCTGGAATGGTACTGAGTCCCACTCAGACACCAGAAAGAGCCAATTCAATCCAGGGTTCTATTAATACCAGCTGGAGTGGAACTGAGTCCCACTCACACACAAGGAAAGAGCCAATTCAATCCAGGCCTCTATTAATACCAGCTGGAGTGGAATTAACTCTCACTCACACACCATGAAAGAGCCAGTTCAATCCAGACATCTATAATACCAGCTGGAGTGGTTCTGATTCCCACTCACACACCAGGAAGCAGCCAATTGAAACCAGACCGCTATTGATACCAGCTGGAGTGGTACAGATCCCCACTCACTCCCCAGCAAAGAGCCAATTCAATCCAGGCCTCTATTAATACCAGCTGGAGTGGTACTGAGTCCCACTCACAAACCAGGAAAGAGCCAATTCCATACAGATCTCTATTAATACCAGTTGGAGTGGCACTGAGCCCCACTCACACACCAGGAAAGGGCACAATCAATCCAGGCTAATTTAATACCAGCTGGAGTTGTACTGAGCCCCACTCACACACAAGGAAAGAGCCAATTCAATCCAGGCCAATATTCATACCAGCTGGAGTGGTACTGATCCCACTCACACAACAGAAAAGAGCCAATTCAATCCAGACCTCTATTAATACCAGCTGGAGTGGTACTGAGCCCCACTCACACACCAGGAAACAGACAATTCAATCCAGACATCTATAATACCAGCTGAACTGCGACTGAGTCCCACTGACACACGAGAAAGGGCCAGTTCAATCCAGGCCTCTATTAATACCAGCTGGAGAGGTACTGAGTCTCAGTCACACACCAGGATACAGCCAATTCAATCCGCACATCTATTAATACCAGCTGGAGTGGTACTGAGCACCGCTCACACAACAGAAAAGAGCCATTTCAATCCAGACCTCTATAAATACCAGCTGGAGGGGTACTGAGCACCACACACGCACCAGAAAGAGACAATTCAATCAGGCTATTATTAATTCCAGCTGGAGTGGTACTGAGTCCCAATCACACACCAGGAGAGAGCCAATTCAATGCAGGCCTCCATTAATAACATTTGGAGTGGGACTGAATCCCACTCACACAGCAGAGAAGAGACAGTTCATTCCAGGACTCTATTAATACCAGCTGGAGTGATACTGATACTCACGGACGCACCAGGAAAGAGACAATTCCATCCAGACCTCTATTAATACCAGCTGGAGTGGTACTGATTCTCACGGACACACCAGGAAAGAGACCATTCCATCCAGACCTCTAATAATACCAGCAGGATGGTACTGAGCCCCCCTCAGGCACCAGCAAGAGCCAATTCAATCCAAGCCCCTATTAATACCAGCTGGAGTGGTACTGAGTCCCACACACACACTAAAAAGAGCCAATTCAATCCAGACCTCTTTTAATACCAGCTGGAGTGGTTCTGATTCCCACTCACACACCAGGAAAGAGCAAATACAACCATTTCTCTATTAATACCAGCTGGAGTGGGACGGAACCACACTCACTCCCCAGCAAAGAGCCAATTCAATCCAGGCCTCTATTAATACCAGCTGGAGTGGTACTGAGTCTCACTCACACACCAGGAAAGAGACAATTGAATTCAGGCCTCTTTTAATAACAGCAGGAGTGGCACTAATCCCCACTCACTCACCAAAAAAGAGCCAATTCAATCCATGTCTCTATTAATTGCAGAAGGAGAGGAACTGAGCCCCGCTCACACACCAGGAAGTGGCTAACTCAATCCAGGCCTCTATTAATACCAGCTGGAGTGGTACTGAGTCCCACACACACCAGGAAAGAGCCAATTCAATCCCAACCCTATTAATACCAGCTGGAATGGTACTGAGTCCCACTCACACACCAGTTAAGAGCCAATTCAATCCCGACCTCTATTAATACCAGATGGAGTGGTACTGAATCCCACTCACACACCAGTTAAGAGCCAATTCAATCCCGACCTCTATTAATACCAGCTGAAGTGGTACAGACTCCCACTCACACACCAGGTAAGAGCCAATTCAATCGAGGCCTCTATGAATACCAGCTGGAGTGGTTCGGAGTCCCAATCACACACAAGGAAAAAGCCAATTCAATCCCGACCTCTATTAATACCAGCTGAAGTGGTACAGACTCCCACTCACACACCAGGTAAGAGCCAATTCAATCGAGGCCTCTATGAATACCAGCTGGAGTGGTTCTGAGTCCCAATCACACACCAGGACAGTGCCAATTCAATCCAGGCCTCTATTAATAACATTTGGAGTGGGACTGAATCCCACTTACACAACAGATAAGAGACAGCTCATTTCAAACATCTATAAATATCAGCTGGAATGGTATTGAGCCCCAGTCACACACCAGGAAAAAGCAATTCAATCCCAACCCTATGAATACCAGCTGGAGTGGTTCGGAGTCCCACTCACACACCAGTTAAGAGCCAATTCAATCCCGACCTCTATTAATACCAGCTGAAGTGGTACAGACTCCCACTCACACACCAGGTAAGAGCCAATTCAATCGAGGCCTCTATGAATACCAGCTGGAGTGGTTCGGAGTCCCAATCACAAACAAGGAAAAAGCCAATTCAATACCGACCTCTATTAATACCAGCTGAAGTGGTACAGACTCCCACTCACACACCAGGTAAGAGCCAATTCAATCGAGGCCTCTATGAATACCAGCTGGAGTGGTTCTGAGTCCCAATCACACACCAGGACAGTGCCAATTCAATCCAGGCCTCTATTAATAACATTTGGAGTGGGACTGAATCCCACTTACACAACAGATAAGAGACAGCTCATTTCAAACATCTATAAATATCAGCTGGAATGGTATTGAGCCCCAGTCACACACCAGGAAAAAGCCAATTCAATCCCAACCCTATGAATACCAGCTGGAGTGGTTCGGAGTCCCAGTCACACATCAGTTAAGAGCCAATTCAATCCAGACCTCTATAATACCAGCTGGAGTGCGACTGAGCGCCAAGCACACAGCAGGAAAGGGACAGTTCATTCCAGGCCTCTATTAATACCATCTGGAGTGGTACTGAGCCCCATTCACCCACCCAGAAAGAGCCAATCCAGTCCAGACGTCTATAATACCAGCTGAAGTGCGACTGAGTCCCACACATACAGCAGGAAAGGGACAGTTCATTCCAGGCCACTATTCATACCATGTGGATGGAATTAACTCCCACTCACACACCAGGAAACAGCCAATTCAATCCAGACCTCTATAATACGAGCTGAAGTGCGACTCAGTCACACACACACAGCAGGAAAGGAACAGTTCATACTAGGTCACTATTCATACCACCTGGAGTGGAATTGACTCCCACTCACACACCAGGAAAGAGCCAATTCAATCCAGACGTCCATAATACCAGCTGGAGTGGTACTGAGTCTCACTCACACACCAGGAAAGAGACAATTCAATTCAGGCCTCATTTAATACCAGCAGGAGTGGCACTAATCCCCACTCACTCACCAAAAAAGAGCCAATTCAATCCATGTCTCTATTAATCGGAGAAGGAGTGGAACTGAGCCCCGCTCGCACACCAGGAAGTGGCTAACTCAATCCAGGCCTCTATTAATACCAGCTGGAGTGGTACTGAGTCCCAATCACACACCAGGAAAGAGCCAATTCAATCCCAACCCTATTAATACCAGCTGGAGTGGTACTGAGTCCCACTCACACACCAGTTAAGAGCCAATTCAATCCCGACCTCTATTAATACCAGATGGAGTGGGACTGAGTCCCACTCACACATCAGTTAAGAGCCAATTCAATCCAGGCCTCTATTAATACCAGCTGAAGTGGTACAGACTCCCACTCACACACCAGGAAAGCGCCAATTCAATCGAGGCCTCTATGAATACAAGCTGGAGTGGTTCGGTGTCCCACTCACACACCAGGAAAGATCCAATTCAATCCCAACCCTATTAATACCAGCTGGAGTGGTTCTGAGTCCCAATCACACACCAGGACAGTGCCAAATCAATCCAGGCCTCTATTAATAACATTTGGAGTGGGACTGAATCCCACTGACACAACAGATAAGAAACAGCTCATTCCAAACATCTATAAATATCAGCTGGAATGGTATTGAGCCCCAGTCACACACCAGGAAACAGCCAATTCATTCCCAACCCTATGAATACCAGCTGGAGTGGTTCGGAGTCCCAATCACACACCAGGAAAGAGCCAATTCAATCCCGACCTCCACTAATACCAGCTGGAGTGGTACTGAGTCCCACTCACACATCAGTTAAGAGCCAATTCAATCCACACCTCAATAATACCATCTGGAGTGCGACTGAGCGCCAAGCACACAGCAGGAAAGGGACAGTTCATTCCAGGCCTCTATTAATACCATCTGGAGTGGTACTGAGCCCCATTCCCCCACCCAGAAAGAGCCAATCCAGTCCAGACGTCTATAATACCAGCTGAAGTGCGACTGAATCCCACACACACAGCAGGAAAGGGACAGTTCATTCCAGGCCACTATTCATACCATCTGGAGTGGAATTGACTCCCACTCACACACCAGGAAGGAGCCAATTCAATCCAGACCTCTATAATAACAGCTGAAGTGCGACTGAGTCCCACACACACAGCAGGAAAGGGACAGTTCATTCCAGGCCTCTATTTAACCAGTTGTAGTGGTACTGAGCCCCACACACAGACCAGAAAGAGCCAATTCAATCCAGGCCTCTATTAATACCATCTGGAATGGTACTGAGCCCCCTCACACACCAGTAAAGAGCAACTTCCAACCAGAACTCCATGAAAAGCAGCTGGACTGGTACTGAACCCCATTCACTTACCCGGAAAGAGCGAATTCAGTCCAGACCTCTTTCAATCCCAGCTGGAGTGGTTCTGAGCCCCACTCACACACCAGGAAAGTGCCAATTCAATACAGACCTCTATCATACCAGCTGCAGTGCGACTGAGTCCCACTCACACAGCAGGAAAGGGACAGTTCATTCCAGCCTTCTATTAATCCCAGCTGGAGTGGTTCTGAGCCCCAGTCACACACCAGGAAACGGCCAATTCAATCTAGGCCTCTATAAATACCAGCTGGAGTGGAACTAACTCCATCACACACACCAGAAACAGCCAATTCAATCCTGACCTCTATAATACCAGCTGGTGTGCGTCTAAGTCCCACTCACACGCCATGAAGGGGTCAGTTCATTGCAGGCCTCTATTAATACCAGCTGGAGTGGTACTGAGTCCCACTCACAAACCAGGAAAGAGCCAATTCAATTCAGGACTCTATTAATACTCGCTGGTGTGGTACTGAGTCCCACTCACAAACCAGGAAAGAGCCAATTCAATTCAGGCCTCTATTAATACTAGCTGGAGTGGTACTGAGTCCCACTCACAAACCAGGAAAGTGCCAATTCAATTCAGGCCTCTATTCATACCAGCTGGAGTGGAATTACTCCATCTCACACTCCAGAAAGAGCCAATTCAATCCTGACCTCTATAATACCAGCTGGTGTGCGTCTGAGTCCCTCTCACACGCCATGAAGGGGTCAGTTCATTCCAGGCCTCTATTAATACCAGCTGGAGTGATACTGAGACCCACTCACACCCCAGGAAAGAGCCCATTCAATCCAGGCCGCTATTCATACCAGCTGGATTGATACTGAGTTCCACTCACACACCAGGACAGAGCCAAATCAATCCAAACTTCTATTAATACCAGCTGGAGTGTGATTGAGGATCACTCAGACACCAGGAAAGAGGCCCATTCAATCCAGACCTCTTAATACCAGCTGGAGAGGTACTGAGCCCCACTCACACACCAGGAAAGAGCCAATTGAATCCAGACCTCTAATTAATACCAGCTGGAGTGGTACTGAGTCCCACTCACACACCAGGAAAGAGCCAATTCAATCCAGACCTCTGTAATACCTGCTGGAGTGGGACTGAGTCCCACTCACACAGCAGGAAAGGGACAGGTCATTCCAGGCCTCCATGAATACCAGCTGGAGTGGAATTAATTCCTAGTCACACACCAGGAAACAGCCAATTCAATCCAGACCTCTATTAATACCAGCTGGAGTGCGACTGAGTCCCACTCACACAGCAGGAAAGTGACAGTTCATTCCAGGCCTCTATTCATACCATCTGGAGTTGAACTGATCCCCACTCGCATCAGGACAGTGCCAATTCGATCCAGACCTCCATTAATAGCAGCTGGAGTGGTACTGAACCCCACTCACATACCAGGAAAGAGCCAATTGAATCCAGACCACTAATTAATTCCAGCTGGAGTGGTACTGAGTCCCACTCACACACCAGGAAAGAGCCAATTCAATCCAGACCTCTGTATTACCAGCTGGAGTGCGACTGAGTCCCACTCACAAAGCAGGAAAGGGACAGTTCATTCCAGGCCTCTATTACGACAAGCTGGAGTTGTACTGATCCCCAATCACACACCAGGAAAGTGCCAATTCGATCCAGACCTCCATTAATAGCAGCTGGAGTGGTACTCAAAGAACAAAGAACAAAGAACAAAGACAATTACAGCACAGGAACAGGCCCTTCGGCCCTCCAAGCCTGCGCCGATCCAGATCCTCTATCTCAACATGTCGCCTATTTTCTAAGGGTCTGTATCTCTTTTCTTCCTGCCCATTCATGTATCTGTCTCGATACATTTTAAAAGACGCCATCGTGCCCGCATCTACCACCTCCGCTGGCAACGCGTTCCAGGCACCCACCACCCTCTGCGTAAAGAACTTTCCACGCATATCCCCCAAAACTTTTCCCCTTTCACTTTGAACTCGTGTCCTCTCGTAATTGAATCCCCCACTCTGGGAAAAAGCCTCTTGCTATCCACCCTGTCTATACCTCTCATGATTTTGCACACTTCAATCAGGTCCCCCCCTCAACCTCCGTCTTTCTAATGAAAATAATCCTAATCTACTCAACCTCTCTTCATAGCTAGCGCCCTCCATACCAGGCAACATCCTGGTGAACCTCCTCTGCACCCTCTCCAAAGCATCCACATCATTTTGGTAATGTGGCGACCAGAACTGCAAGCAGTATTCCAAATGTGACCGAACCAAAGTCCTATCCAACTGTAACATGACCTGCCAACTCTTGTACTCAATACCCCGTCCGATGAAGGAAAGCATGCCATATGCCTTCTTGACCACTCCATTTACCTGCGTTGCCACATTCAGGGAACAGTGGACCTGAACACCCAAATCTCTCTGGACATCAATTTTCCCCAGGACTTTTCCATTTACTGCATAGTTCACTCTTGAATTAGATCTTCCAAAATGCATCACCTCGCATTTCCCCTGATTGAACTCCATCTGCCATTTCTCTGCCCAACTCTCCAATCTATCTATATTCTGCTGTATTCTCTGACAGTCCCCTTCACTATCTGCTACTCCACCAATCTTAGTGTCGTCAGCAAACTTGCTAATCAGTCCACCTATACTTTCCTCCAAATCATTAATATATATCACAAAAAACAGTGGTCCCAGCACGGATCCCTGTGGAATACCACTGGTCACCCGTCTCCATTTTGAGAAACTCCCCTCTACTGCTTCTCTCTGTCTCCTGTTGCCCAGCCAGTTCTTTATCCATCTAGCTAGTACACCTTGGACCCCATGCGCCTTCACTTTCTCCATCAGCCTGCCATGGGGAACCTTATCAAACGCCTTACTGAAGTCCTTGTATATGACATCGACAGCCCTTCCCTCATCAATCAACTTTGTCACTTCCTCAAAGAATTCTATTAAGTTGGTAAGACATGACCTTCCCTGCACAAAACCATGTCACTGATAAGCCCATTTTCTTCCAAATGGGAATAGATCCTATCCCTCAGTATCTTCTCCAGCAGCTTCCCTACCACTGACGTCAGGCTCACCGGTCTATAATTACCTGGATTATCCCTGCTACCCTTCTTAAACAAGGGGACAACATTAGCAATTCTCCAGTCCTCCGGGACCTCACCCGTGTTTAAGGATGCTGCAAAGATATCTGTTAAGGCCCCAGCTACTTCCTCTCTCGCTTCCCTCAGTAACCTGGGATAGATCCCATCCGGACCCGTGGACTTGTCCACCTTAATGCCCTTTAGAATACCCAACACTTCCTCCCTCCTTATGCCGACTTGACCTAGAGTAATCAAACATCTGTTCCTAACCTCAACATCCGTCATGTCCCTCTCCTCGGTGAATACCGATGCAAAGTACTCGTTTAGAATCTCACCCATTTTCTCTGAGTCCAAGCATAACATTCCTTCTTTGTCCTTTAGTGGGCCAATCCTTTCTCTAGTTACCCTCTTTCTCCTTATATATGAATAAAATGCTTTGGGATTTTCCTTAACCCTGTTTGCTAAAGATATTTGATGACCCCTTTTAGCCCTCTTAATTCCTCGTTTCAGATTGGTCCTACATTCCCGATATTCTTTCAAAGCTTCGTCTTTCATCAGCCGCCTAGACCTTATGTATGCTTCCTTTTTCCTCTTAGCTAGTCTCACATTTTCACCTGTCATCCATGGTTCCCTAATCTTGCCATTTCTATCCCTCATTTTCACAGGAACAAGTCTCTCCTGCGCGCTAATCAACCTCTCTTTGAAAGCCTCCCACATATCACATGTGGATTTACCTTCAAAAAGCTGCTCCCAATCTACATTCCCTAGCTCCTGCCGAATTTTGGTATAGTTGGCCTTCCCCCAATTTAGCACTCTTCCTTTAGGACCACTCTCGTCTTTGTCCATGAGTATTTTAAAGCTTACGGAATTGTGATCACTATTCCCAAAGTAGTCCCCTACTGAAACTTCAAACACCTGGCCGGGCTCATTCCCCAACACCAGGTCCAGTATGGCCCCTTCCCGAGTTGGACTATTTACATACTGCTCGAGAAAACCCTCCTGGATGCTCCTTACAAATTCTGCTCCATCGAGACCTCTAACACTAAGTGAATCCCAGTCAATGTTGGGAAAATTAAAATCTCCTATCACCACCACCCTGTTGCTCCTACATCTTTCCATAATCTGTTTACATATTTGTACCTCTATCTCACGCTCGCTGGTGGGAGGCCTGTAGTACAGCCCCAACATTGTTACCGCACCCTTCCTATTTCTGAGTTCTGTCCATATTGCCTCACTGCTCGAGTCCTCCATAGTGCCCTCCTTCAGCACAGCTGTGATATCCTCTTTGACCAGTAATGCAACTCCTCCACCCCTTTTACCTCCCTCTCTATCCCGCCTGAAGCATCGATATCCTGGGATATTTAGTTGCGAATCATGCCCTTCCCTCAACCAAGTCTCAGTAACAGCAATAACATCATACTCCCGGGTACTAATCCAAGCCCTAAGTTTATCTGCCTTACCTACTACACTCCTTGCATTAAAACAAATGCACCTCAGACCACCAGTCCCTTTACATTCATCATCTGCTCCCTGCCTGCTCTTCCCCTTAGTCACACTCACACACCAGGAAACAGCCAATTCAATCTAGACCTCTATTCATACCAGCTGGAGTGCGACTGAGTCCACTCACACAGCAGGAAAGGGACAGTTCATTCCAGGCCTCTATTAATACAAGCTGGAGTTGGACTGATCCCCATTCACACAGCAGGAAATGGACAGTTCTTTCCATTACTCTATTAATACCAGCTGGAGTGGAATTAACTCCCAATCACACACCAGGAAACAGCCAATTCAATCCAGACCTCTATAACACCAGCTGAAGTGCGACTGAGTCCCACACACACAGCAGGAAAGGGACAGTTCATTCCAGGCCTCTATTTAACCAGTTGGAGTGGTACTGAGCCCCACACAACACACCAGAAAGAGCCAATTCAATCCAGGCCTCTATTAATACTAGCTGGAATGGTACTGAGCCCCACTCACACACCAGGAAAGAGCAAATTCAATCCAGAACTCCAAGAAAAGCAGCTGGACTGGTACTGAACCCCATTCACACACCCGGAAAGAGCGAATTCAGTCCAGACCTCTTTTAATCCCAGCTGGAGTGGTTCTGAGCCCCACTCACACACCAGGAAAGTGCCAATTCAATCCAGACCTCTATAATACAAGCTGCAGTGCGACTGAGTCCCAATCATACAGCAGGAAAGGGACAGTTCATTCCAGGCTTCTATTAATACCAGCTGGAGTGGTTCTGAGCCCCAGTCACACTCCAGGAAACGGCCAATTCTATCTAGGCCTCTATAAATACCAGCTGGAATGGAATTAACCCCCACTCACACACCAGGAAAGCGCCAATTCAATCCAGACCTCAATTAATACCAGCAGGAATGGTTCTGAGCCCCACGCAGACACCAGAAAGAGCCAACACAATCCAGGCCTCTATTAATACTAGCTGGAGGGGTACTGAGTCCCAGTCACAAACCAGGAAAGGGCAGTTCATTCCAGGCCTCTATTAATACCATTTGGAGTGGTACTGAGACCCACTCACACAGCAGAAAGAGGCAATTCCATCTGGGCCTCTATTAATACCAGCTGGAGTGGTACTGAGTCCCACTCACAAACCAGGAAAGAGCCAATTCAATTCAGGCCTCTATTAATACTAGCTGGAGTGGTACTGAGTCCCACTCTCAAACCAGGAAAGAGCCAATTCAATTCAGGTCTCTATTAATACTAGCTGGAGAGGTACTGAGTCCCACTCTCAAACCAGGAAAGAGCCAATTCAATTCAGGCCTCTTTTAATACTAGCTGGAGATGTACTGAGTCCCACTCTCAAAGCAGGAAAGAGCCAATTCAATTCAGGCCTCTATTAATACCAGCTGGAATGGTACTGAGTCCCACTCACGCACAAGGAAAGAGGCAATTCAATCCAGACATCTATAATACTAGCTGAAGTGCGACTGAGTCCCATTCACACAGCAGGAAAAGAACAGTTCATTCCAGGCCTCTATTAATACCAGTTGGAGTGGTACTGAGCCCCACACACACACCAGAAAGAGCCAATTCAATCCAGGCCTCTATTAATACCAGCTGGTGTGGTACAGATCCCCACTCACACACCAGGAAAGAGCCAATTCAATCCAGACCTCTATTCATACCAGCTGGAGTGGTTCTGAGTCCCACTCACACACCAGGAAAGAGCCAATTCAATCCCGACCTCTATTAATACCAGCTGGAGTGGTAAAGATCCCCACTCACTCCCCAGGAAAGAACCAATTCAATCCAGACCTCTATTAATACCAGCTGGAGTGGTACAGAGTCTCACGCACACACCAGGAAAGAGTCAATTCCATCCAGACCGATATTAATACCAGCAGGATTGGTACTGAGCCCCACTCAGACACCAGAAAGAGCCAATACAATCCAGGCCGCTATCAATACCAGCTGGAGTTGTACCGAGACCCACTCACGCACCAGGAAAGAGACAATTCAATGCAGGCCTCTATTAATAACATTTGGAGTGGTGCTGAGACCCACTCAAGCAGCAGAGAAGAGACATTTCATTCCATGACTCTTTTAACACCGGGTGTACTGGCACTGTGTCCCACTCACACACCAGGAAAGAGCCAATTCAATCCAAACCTCTGTTAATACCAGCTGCAGAGGTACTGAGTCTCACTCAAACACCATGAAAGAGCCAATTCAATCCAAACCTCTTTTCATACCAGCTGGAGTGGTACTGAGCACCACTCACACTCCAGGAAAGAGCCAATTCAATCCAGGCATCTATTCATACCAGCTGGAGTGGTACTGAGTCCCACTCACACAACAGTAAAGCGCCAATTCAATGCAGGCCTCTATTAATAACATTTGGAGTGGGACTGAGTCCCACTCACACAGCTGAGAAGAGACATTTCATTCCAGGACTCTATTAACCCCGGGTGATCTGGCACTGTGTCCCATTCACACACCAGGAAAGGGACAGTTCATTCCAAACATCTATAAATATCAGCTGGAATGGTATTGAGTACCACTCACACAACAGAAGGAGCCAATTCATTCCAGGCCTCTATTAATACCAGCTGGAATGTTACTGATTCTCACGGACACACCAGGAAATAGACAATTCCATCCAGACCTCTATTAATACCAGCAGGTTGGTACTGAGCCCCCCTCAGGAACCAGCAGCAACCAATTCAATCCAGGCCGCTATTAATACCAGCTGGAGTGGTACTGAGTCCCACTCACACACCAAAAAGAGCCAATTCAATCCAGACATCTTTTCATACCAGCTGGAGTAGTACTGAGCCCCAATCACACACCCGGAAAGAGCCAATTCAATGCAGGCCTCTATTAGTAACATTTGGAGTGGTACTGAACCCCACTCACCCACCAGGAATGTGCCAATTCTACCCAGACCACTATTAATAACAGATGGGGTGGTACAGAGTCCCACTCACACACCAGGAATGAGCCAATTCAATACAGGCTTCTATTAATACCGGCTGGAGTGGTACTGAACCCCACTCACCCACCAGGAATGAACCAATTCTACCCAGACCACTATTAATACCAGCTGGAGTGGTACTGAACCCGACTCACACACCGGGAATGAGCCAATTCTACCCAGACCACTAATCGAATTTAGAATTAGAACATTACAGCGCAGCACAGGCCCTTCGGCCCTCGATGTTGCGCCGACATGTGAAACCATCTGACCTACACTATTCCATTTTCATCCATATGTCTATCCAATGACCACTTAAATGCCCTAAACGTTGGCGTATCTACTAATGCTGCAGGCAGGGCGTTCCACGCCCTTACTACTCTCTGAGTAAAGAAACTACCTCTCCCATCTGTCCTATATCTATCACCCCTCAACTTGAAGCTATGTCCCCTCGTGTTTTCCATCACCATCCGAGGAAAAAGACGCGCACTATCCACCCTATCTAACCCTCTGATTATCTTATATGTCTCTATTAAGTCACCTCTCCTCCTCCTTCTCTCCAACGAAAACAACCTCAAGTCCCTCAGCCTTTCCTCGTAAGACCTTCCCTCCATACCAGGCAACATCCTAGTAAATCTCCTCTGCACCCTTTCCAAAGCTTCCACATCCTTCCTATAATGTGGCGACCAGAAATGCACGCAATACTCCAGGTGCGGTCTCACCAGAGTTTTGTACAGCTGCAGCATGACCTCGTGGCTCCGAAACTCGATTCCCCTACTAATAAAAGCTAACACACCATATGCCTTCTTAACAGCCCTATTAACCTGGAGAGCAACCTTCAGGAATTTATGCACATGGACACCAAGATCTCTCTGTTCATCTACACTCCCAAGAATCTTCCCATTAGCCCAGTACTCTGCATTCCTGTTACTCCTTCCAAAGTGAATCACCTCGCACTTTTCCGCATTAAACTCCATTTGCCACCTCTCAGCCCAGCACTGCAGCCTATCTATGTCCCTCTGTAACCGACAACATCCTTCGGCACTATCCACAACTCCACAGACCTTAGTGTCATCTGCAAATTTACTAACCCACCCTTCCACACCCTCTTCCAGGTCATTTATAAAAATGACAAACAGCAGTGGCCCCAAAACAGATCCTTGCGGTACACCACTAGTAACTAAACTCCAGGATGAACATTTGCCATCAACCACCACCCTCTGTCTTCTTTCAGCTAGCCAATTTCTGATCCAAATCTCTAAATCACCTTCAACCCCATACCTCCGTGTTTTCTGCAATGGCCTACCATGGGGAACCTTATCAAACGCCTTACTGAAATCCATATACACCACATCCACTGCTTTACCCTCATCCACCTGTTTGGTCACCTTCTCGAAAAACTCAATAAGGTTTGTGAGGCACGACCTACCCTTCACAAAACCGTGCTGACTATCGCTAATGAGCTTATTCTTCTCCAGATGATTATAAAAACAGTCTCTTATAACCTTTTCCAACATTTTACCCACAACCGAAGGAAGGCTCACAGGTCTATAATTACCAGGGCTGTCTCTACTCCCCTTCTTGAACAAGGGGACAACATTTGCTATCCTCCAGTCTTCCGGCACTATTCCTGTCGACAATGACGACATAAAAATCAAGGACAAAGGCTCTGCAATCTCCTCCCTAGCTTCACTGAGAATCCTAAGATAAATCCCATCTTTCCCAGGGGACTTATCTATTTTCACACTTTCCAAAATTGATAACACCTCCTCCTTGTGAACCTCAATCCCATCTCGCCAAGTAGCCTGAATCTCAGTATTCTCCTCAACAACATTTTCATTCACTACTGTAAATACTGACGCAAAATATTCATTTAACACTTCCCCTATCTCCTCTGATTCCACACACAACTTCCCACGACTATCCTTGATTGGCCCTAATCTAACTCTAGTCATTCTTTTATTCCTGATATACCTATAGAAAGCCTTAGGGTTTTCCCTGATCCTATCCGCCAATGACTTCTCGTGTCCTCTCCTTGCTCTTCTTAGCTCTCCCTTTAGATCCTTCCTGGCTAGCTTGTAACTCTCAAGCGCCCTAACTGAGCCTTCACGTCTCATCCTAACATAAGCCTTCTTCTTCCTCTTGATAAGCGCTTCAACTTCTTCAGTAAACCACGGCTCCCTCGCTCGACAACTTGCCTCACAGGTACATACTTATCAAGGACACACAGTAGCTGCTCCTTGAATAAGCTCCACATTTCGATTGTTCCCATCCCCTGCAGTTTCCTTCCTCATCCTACGCATCCTAAATCCTGCCTAATCGCATCATAATTTCCTTTCCCCTAGCTATAATTTTTGCCCTGCGGTATATACCTGTCCCTGCCCATCGCTAACGTAAACCTAACCGAATTGTGATCACTATCACCAAAGTGCTCACCTACATCTAAATATCACACCTGGCCGGGTTCATTTCCCAGTACCAAATCCAATGTGGCATCGCCCCTGGTTGGCCTGTCTACATACTTTGTCAGAAAACCCTCCTGCACACACTGGACAAAAACTGACCCATCTAAAGTACTTAATAACAGCTGGAGTGGTACTGAGTCCCACTCACACACCAGGAAAGAGCCAATTCAATCCAGACTTGTGGCGGAGGGGAGTTGGAGTGAGGAGTGAAGAGTGGGGGAGGGCAGTGGGGGAGGGGAGTGGGGGATGGGAGAGGAGGGGAGTGGGGAGGGGAGTGGGGGAGCGAAGTGGGAAGAGGAGTGGAGAGGGGAGTGGAGGTGAGATGGGAGGGGAGTGTGTGAGGGGTGAGGAATAGGGGAAATAGAAGTGGAGTGGGGGTGGGTAGTGGAGTGGAGGGGAGAGGTCGAGGTGAGTGGAGGAGGGGTGAGGGATAGGGGAGTGAAAATTGGAGTGATGAAAGGAGTGGGGGAGGGGTGTACGGGAGTGGAGATTGGGGGACGAGAGTGGAGAGTGGGAAGTGGTGGAATTGAGTCGGGAGTGGGGAGTGGGGGAGTGGAGTGGAGAGGAGGCGTAGTGGGGGAGGAGAGAGGAGGCAAGTGTGGGAGGGGAGGGGAGAGGAGGCGAGTGGGAGAGGGGAGGGGAGAGGAGGCGTGTGGGGGAGGGGAGGGGAGAGGAGGAAAGTGGGGGAGGGGAGGGGAAGGGAGTGTTGTGGAGTGGGGGAGGGGAGGGGAGAGTTGAGGAGTGGGAGGAGAGAGGGGGAGTGGGAGGGCTTTGGGGGAGGGGTGTGGGACATGCGGGAGGTCAGTTGGGAGTGGAAGAGTGGAGGAGGGGTGTAGAGGAGGGGAGTGGGGAGTGAGAGGGGTGGGGGAATTGGGAGCTTGGGAGGGGAGTTGGAGTGTGTTGTATGTGAGTGGGGAGTGAGGAGTGGGGATTGGAGGAGGTGAGTGGGGAGTTGGGGAGGGGAGTGGGGGAGTGGAGTGGGGGAAGGTGACTTGGGAAGGGAGTGAGGATGGGGAGTGGGGGTGGGGAGTGGGGAGGTGAGTTGGGAGCGCAGTAGTGAGAGTGGGGAAAGGATTGTGTGTGGGAGTGGTTGTGGGGAGAGGTAAGGAGGGCAATGAGGAGTGGGGGTGGGAAGTGGGGGAGGGGGGTGTGGGTGAGGAGTGGAGAGTGGGAGAGGGGAGTGGTGGACAGGAGTTTAGAGTGGGATAGGGGAGTGGGGAGTGGGCGAAATTGAGTCTGGAGTGGAGAGTGGGGGAGGGAAGTGGGTAGTGGAGAATGGGGGAGTGGAGTGAAGACTGGGGGAGGGGAGTGGGGAGTGGGGGAGTGGAGTGGGGAGTGAGGAGTGGGGTGTGGAGGAGCGTTGCGGGGTGTGGGGGTGGGGGTGGGGGATGGGAGTGCGGAGTGGGGTAGGGGAGTGGGGTTGTGAGATGGGAGTGTGGAGTGGGGGAGGGGAGTGAGGAGTCGGGGAGGGAATGTGGAGTGGGGAGTGGTTGTGGGGGTGGGGTGTGGAGGAGGGGAGTGGTGAGTGGGTGACATGAATGAGGAGTAGGTAGGGCAGTGTGGAGTTGGAAGTGGAGTTGGGAGTGAGGAGTGGGCAGTGGGGTAGTGGGGTGTGATGTGGGGAGAGAGGAGTGGGGAGTGATGGAGTGGGGAGTGGAGTGAGGAGTGGGGAGTGGGGTTGGGGAAGGGATGGTTGAGAGGGGAGTGTGTGAGGGGAGTGGAGAGTGAGGAGTAGAGTGGGGAGTGAGTAGTGGGCAGTGGGGGAGTGGGGAATGGTGTGGGGAGTGAGGAGTAGTGAGTGGATTGGGGAGTGAGGAGTGGTGAGTGAGGAGTAGGGAGTGGGGTGTTGGGAGTGGGGAGTTGAGTGGGGAGTGAGAAGTGGGGAGTGAGAAGTGGGGAGTGAGAAGTGGGGAGTGGGGGAGTGGAGTGAGAAGTGGGTAGTAGGGAGTGGGGGAGTGGAGAGGGGAGTGAGGAGTGGGGTGTGGGGGAGGGGAGTTGGGTGTGGGGGAGGGGAGTGGGGAGTGGGGGAGGGGAGTGGGGTTTGTGAGAGGGGAGTGAGGAGTGGGGGAGGTGAGTGAGCAGTGCGGGAGGGGATTGGGGATTGGGTAGTTGGGGAGGGGAGTGGTAAGTCGGTGAGGGGAATGGGGGAGGGGAGTGAGGAGTGGGGAGTGGAGTGGAGAGTGAGGAGTGGAGAGTGGGGGAGAGGTGAGTGGGGGAGTGGGGAGTGAGGAGTCGGGGAGTGGGGAGTGAGGAGTCGGGGAGTGGGGAGTGGAGTGGGGAGTGAGGAGTGGGTGAGTGGGGGAGTGGGGAGGTGGTGGTGTGTGTAGGAGTGGAGTGATAGAGGGGCAGGGCCTTGTCGGGGAGGGGGAGTGCGGGGGGGAGTGGGGGAGAGGAGTAAGGGAGGGTAGTGGGGAGGATAGTGGGGGAGGGTAGAGGGGAGTGGGGGAGTGGAGGGGGAGGTGAGGGGAATGGAGAGTGAGGACAGGGGAGTGAGGAGTGGGGAGTGGAGGTGGGGAGTGTGGAGTGCGGGAAGGGAGTGCGTAGGGAGAGGGGGTGAGGAGTTAGGGAGGGTAGTGAGGGAGGAGAGTGAGGGGTGCGGTGTTGAGGAGGGTAGTGCGGAGTGAGGAGTGGGGTAGGGATGAGCGGATTTTGGGAGAGGAGTGGGGGAGGGTGGTGGGGAGGGGAGTGGGGGAGGGGAGTGAGGGAGGGGGAGTTGTGGAGGGGAGTGGGGGAGGTGGAGTGGGCGAGGCAGATAGGCAAGTGGGGGAGGGGAGTGGAGAGTGAGGAGTGGGGAGGGGTGAGCGGAGTAGGTGAGGGGTGTAGGGGAGGGGAGTGGGGAGGGGAGTGAAGGATGGAAGTGAGGGACGAGAGTTGAGAAGGGGAGTGGGGGAGGGGAGTGCGGTAGTGGAGAGGGGCGTGAGGGAGGGGAGGGTGATGTGAGTGGGGGAGGGGCAGTGGGATTCGGGGATGGAGTGGGGAAGGAGAAGGAGTGTGAGGGGGAGAAGTAGGTGAGTGGGAAGTGTAGGGTTGGGGAGAGTGGAGTTGGTAGTGGAGTGGAGGATGGGAGTGAGGGAGGAGAGTGGGGGAGTGGTGAAGCGGAGTGAAGGAGGGGGAGGGGGAGCGGTGTGGGTGAGGATAATAAGGGACAGAAGTGTGGGAGGGGAGTGGGGGAGGGAAAGGGGAGTGGGAGACGGGAGGGGAGGAGGGAGAGGTGCGGGGAGCGGAATGGGGGTGGGCAGTGGGGGAGGGCAGTGGGGAGGGTAGTGGGGAGGATAGTGGAGGAGGGTAGAGGGGAGTGGGGGAGGTGAGGCGAATGGAGAGTGAGGACAGGGGAGTGAGGAGTGGGGAGTGCGGAGGGGAGTATGAAGTGCGGGAAGGGAGTGGGGAGGGAGTGGGGGTGAGGAGTTAGGGCGGGTAGTGAGGGAGGAGAGAGAGGAGTGCGGAGTTGAGGAGGGTAGTGCGGAGTGAGGAGTGGGGTAGGGATGAGCGGATTGTGGGAGAGGAGTTGGGGAGGGTGTTGGGGAGGGGAGTGGGGGAGGGGAGTGGGGGAGATGGAGTGGGCGAGGCGGATAGGCAAGTGGGGGAGGGGAGTGGAGAGTGAGGAGTGGGGGAGGGGTGAGCGGAGTAGGTGAGGGGAGTGGATGAGGGGAGTGGGGAGGGGAGTGAAGGATGGAAGTGAGGGACGAGAGTTGAGAAGGGGAGTGGGGGAGGGTAGTGCGGTAGTGGAGAGCGGAGTGAGTGAGGGGAGGGTGATGTGAGTGGGGGAGGGGCAGTGGGATTCGGGGATGGGGAGGGGAAGGAGAAGGAGTGTGAGGGGGAGAAGGAGGTGAGTGGGAAGTGTACGGTAGGGGAGAGTGGAGTTGGTAGTGGAGTGGAGGATGGGAGTGAGGGAGGAGAGTGGGGGAGTGGTGAAGTGGAATGAAGGAGGGGGAGGGGGAGCGGTGTGGGTGAGGGTAATAGGGGACAGAAGTGTGGGAGGGGAGTGGGGGAGGGGAAGGGAAGTGGGAGACGGGAGGGGAGGAGGGAGGGGTGCGGGGAGCGTAATGGCGGTGGGCAGTGGGGGAGGGGAGTGGGGAGGGGAGTGGGGGAGGGTAGTGGAGGTTGGGGGTAGGGGAAGGGAGGCAGAAGAGGAGTGGGGAGGTGCTGGGGAGTGTAGGAGGGGGTGTTGCGTGAGGGGGAAGGGGAGGGAAGGGTTGATGGGACTGGGGGAAAGGTGTGGGGGAAGGGATTGGGGATGGGGCGTGAGGGAGGGGGAGGGCAGAGCAGAAGGGGCACGGGGGAGGGAGAGTGGGAGAGGGTGAGTGGGATTGGGGGAGGGTAGTGGGGAGTGAGAACGAGTGTGAGGGGAGAGGGTGGTGAGTGGGCGGTAAAGGGGACGGGAGAGAGGAGTAGGAACTAGAGTGGAGGATGCGAGTGAGGGAGGAGAGTGGGGAGTGTGGGAGGGGAGTGCAGGGGGTTGGGGAGGGGAGTAGGGGAGGGGACTGGGCAGGGGAGGGTGAGGGGAGCATAAGAGAGGAATGGGAAGGTGGCAGTGAGAGTGGAGTGGGAAATGGGAGTGAGTTTGCAGTGTTGGGTAGGGGACGGAAGAGGGGTGTGGGGAAGGGAGGGGAGTTGGTAGGGCAGTGGAGAAGGGATGTGGGGAAGGGGACTCGTGGAGGGTAACGGGGTAGGTGGATGGTAGTGGGGGAGGCGAGTGGTGGAGGGAAATGGGGTTAGCCAATGAGGAGTAGGGTAGGTGAGTGGTGGAGGGGATTGGGGAGGGGGAGAAGGGGAGAGGGAAGGGAGTGGGGGAATAGAGTGGGGAAGGGAAGGGGGAAGGGCAGGGAGGGGATGGGAGAGGTAGAGGGGGAGCAGGAAGGGAGTAAGGGAGGGAAGTGGGGTGGGGTGCAGGGAACAGGGAGGGGAGTTAGGGGAGTGGGGGTGCAAAGTTAGGGGAGTGGGGGAGGATGAGTGGGGCGGGGGAGGGTTGTGGGGAGGGAGAGGGGATGTGAGGGGGAGAGGGTGGTGAGTGAAAGGGTGTACGGGAGGGGAGAGAGGAGTGAGGAGTGGAGTGGCGGATGGGAGTGAGGCAGGAGAGTAGTTGAGTGGGGGAGGGAGTGGGGAATGGGGTCTTGGAGTGGGGGAGTGGAGTGAGGATGAGAGTGGAGGAGGGGGATGTGAGAAGTTAAGGGGAGTGATGCAGGGGAAGGGGAGTAGGGGAGAGGGGGAGTGGGGAGGGGTAGGGAATGGGAGACGGGAGTGAGTGTGCAGAGTGTGGTGGGAAGGGGGAGGGAGGGGAGTGTAGTGAGGAAAGGAGGGGAGTGGACAGGGCAGTGGAGAAGGGGACTCGCGGAGGGTAGTGGGGGAGGTGTGGGGTAGTGGGGGAGGGTAGTGGGTAAGGGTACTGGGGGAGGGTAGTGAAAGATGGGAATGGCGGAGAGGAGTGGGGGAGGCCGATGAGAAGTAGGGGGTGGGTGTTGTGGAAGGGATTGGGGAGGGGGTAAGGCGGAAGGGGGAAGGGGAGATGGAAGGGAGTGGGGGAATAGAGTGGGGAGGGAGGGGGAAGGGCGGGGAGGGGGATGGGAGTGATAGAGGGGGAGCAGGAAGGGAATAAAGGAGGGCAGTGGGATGGGGTGCAGGGAACGGGGAGGGGAGTTAGGGGAGTGGGGGAGAGTGAGTGGGGCAGAGGGAGGGTTGTGGGGAGGGAGAGGGGATGTGAGGGGGAGAGAGAGGGTATGTGAGGGGGAGAGTGTGGTAAGTGAAGGGGTGTAGGGGAGGTTAGAGAGGAGTGGGGAGTGTAGTGGCGGATGGGAGTGAGCGAGGAAAGTGGTGGAGTGGGGGATGGGTGGGGAATGGGGGCTTGGAGTCGGGGAGGTGGAGGGGGAAGGGGAGTTTGGGAATGGAGTGGGGAGGCGGGTGGGGGAGGGGGATGTGGGACGGGAAGGGCAGGGGAGGGGAGAGGGGCAGGGGAGGGGGAGTAGGGGAGTGGGGAGGGGGAGGGAAGTGGGAGATGCAGGTGAGTGTGCAGCGTGTGGTGCGGGAGGGGAGAGGGGAGTGGAGTGGGGAAAGGAGGCGAGTGGACAGGGCAGTGGGGAAGGGGACTCGAGGAGGGTAGTGGGGGAGGTGTAGGGTAGTGGGGGAGGGAAGTGAAAGACGGGAGTGGCGGAGGGGAGTGGCGGAGGCCGATGAGAAGTAGGGGGTGGGTGTTGTGTAGGGGATTGGGGAGGGGGAAGGGGGAAGGGGAGAGGGAAGGGATTGGGGGAATAGAGAGGGCATGTTGAGGGGGAAGGGCGTGGTGGTGGGGGGTGGGGGAGGGGGAAGGGAGGGGAGTGGGATGTGGGAGGGGAAAGGGGAGTGGGGACCGGGGACGAGTGGGGGAGGGGTGCGTTGAGGGGAATGGCAGAATGAGAGGGGAGGTGAGTGGGGAATGCGGAAGTAGAGTGGAGGATGGCGAGTGGGAAAATTGGAGTGAGTGTGTGAGGTGGGGTAGGGGAAAGGAGGGGAGTTGGGAAGGGGTGGGGGAGGGAAGGGCGGTGGGAGATGTGGGAGAGGAAGCGGAGTGGAGTAGGGGGCTGTGAGGGGAGGGAGATGTGAGAGGTGAAGGGAGTCGCGGAGGGGAGGGCAATGGGGGCAGCGGGTGTGGAGGAGGAAAGTGGGGGAGGGGATTGAGGGATGGGAGATGAGTAGGAAGATGAGTGGGGAGGGAAATGGGGGAGGGGAGTGGGCGAGTGGAGGGGTGGGGAGAGGATGGGGAGAGGACTGGGGGAGAGGAGTGGGGGAGAGGAGTGGGGGAGAGAAGTGGGGAGAGGAGGGGTGGGGAGTGGAAGGGGAGAGGAATGGGGAGGGGACGGGTAAGGGAGTGAGTGAATGGAGTGGGTGGGATAGTAAATTGGGTTAAGGAGGGGGAAGAGAGTGGGGAGAGGTGTTGGAGAGGGTGAGTGCGGAGGGCAGTGGACTGAGGAGGGGAATGTACGAGGGCAGTGGAGGAGGGGCGTGGGGGATGTGAGAGTGGGGAGGGAAATGGGAGGGGAGTGGGGAGTGGGGTAGGTGAGTGGGGGAGAGGAGTGGGGGAGGGGAGCTCTTGGGGGAGGGGAGAGGCTGGGGAGCGGTTTGAGGAAGGGGAGTGGGGGAGGGGAGTGGGGGCGGAGTGGGGGAGGGGAGTGGGGGGAGGGGACTGGGGACAGGAGTGAGGGGAGGGGTTGGGGAGGGAGGGAAGAGGGGGAATAGAGTGGGCAGAGGGACGTTAGGGGAGTGCAGCGTGGAGTTAGCAGAGTGGGGAGGGGATTTGGAGTTGGGAGTGGGAGGAGTGGGGGAGGAGTGCGGGGGTAGTGGGGGAGGGTTGGAGGAGGGAAGTGTGGGAGGAGTGGGGGAGAAGTGGGGGAGGGGTGGGCGAAGGCAGTGGGGGGAGGGGTTTGGGGACAGGAGTGAGAGGAGGGGTTGGGGAGTGAGGGGAGTGGAGTGGGGCGAGGGTAGTTAGGGGAATGGAGGAGGGGATTTGCAGTTGGGAGTGTGAGGGGAGAGGAGGAGAGGGGGTGGGGAGGCATGTGGGGGAGGGGCAGGGATGTGGGGGAGGGAGAGGTGGAATGAGGATGTAGGGGAACGAGAGTGGGTTAGGGTTAGGGTGAGTGCGGGACGGGTGTGGGGGAGGGAGTGTGGGGAGAGTTGCGGAGGGCAGAGTGGGAGGGGAGGGGGAGGGGAGTGGGGGGCGGTAGTGGAGGATGGGAGTGGGGAGTGGAGTGGGGTGGAGGAGGATGGGAGTAGGGGAGGGGTGTTTGGAAGTGGAGCGGGGTAATGGTAGGTGAGGGAGAGAAGTGGGAGATGGGAGGGAGTGGAGTGGGGAGGAGAGGGAGGGGATTGGGGGAGGGGGACAGGAGAGCGGGGAGTGGGTAGGGCTTAGGCGCACGGGAGTGGGGGTGAGGTGGGGTTGGGAGGGGATTGGGTGCAAGGTGTTGGGGGAGGTAGAGGGGCAGGGGTATGGGCGAGGGGAGCGGGGGAGGGGCGGGGGTGAAGGTGAGTCGGCAGAGGAGTTGGGAGGGGTGTTTGGCAGGGTAGGTGGAGGTGTGGGGAGTGGGGAAGGGGAGTGGGGGACGAGGGACGGGAGAGAGGGGAGTGGGGGAGGGGAGTTGACAGAGTGGGGTGGGTAGTGGCGGAGGGTAGTGGAGCAAGGTAGTGGGGGAGAGGGTTTTGAGGGTAGGGCAGATGGAGGGGAGTGGCGAATGGGTGTGTCGGAGAGGGAGTGTGGGAGTGGAAGTGGGGGATGTGAGAGGGAGGGCAGTGTGGAGGGAGACCAGGTCTGAGGGGGAGAGGATGCGAACAAGGGGTGTAGGGGAGCGAAGTGAGGAGTGGGGGACTGGAGTGGACGATAGGAGTGAGAGAGGGGAGTGGGATGTGGGAGGGGAAAGGGGAGTGGGGACCGGGGACGAGTGGGGGAGGGGTGCGTTGAGGGGAATGGCAGAATGAGAGGGGAGGTGAGTGGGGAATGCGGAAGTAGAGTGGAGGATGGGGAGTGGGGAAATAGGAGAGGGGAAGGGGAGGGTGCGTAATGGTGAGGGTGAGGGGAGTGTTAGGGGGAGGGGAGTGTGAAGGGAGGGAGAGGGTAGTGTGGAAGGAAGTTGGGGAGGGGAGTGGGGGATGGGGTGGTGGAGTGTGGCAGAGAGTGGGGAGGGGAGTTTGAGAGGAGAGTGGGGGAGGGCAATGGTCAGAAAGGAGGGGGAGAGTGGGAGGAGGAGTGTGGAAGAAGGAGAGAGTGTGAGATTGGCGGAGGGGAGAGTGGAAGGGAGTGGGGGAAGGGAGTGGGGGAGAGGGTAGGGGAATGAAGAGCGGTCGGGAGGGGGAGCGGAATGAAGAGGGGGAGGGAGGGAAATGTGGGAGGAATGAAGAGGGGAGGGAGGGGAATGTGGAGGGGAAAGAAGAGGGGGAGGGAGGGGGAGGTGGAGGGGAAAGAAGAGTGGGGAGGGGGAGGTGGAGGGGAATGAAGGGGGCGGGAGGGGGTGGTGGAAGGGAATGCAGAGGGGCAGGGAGGTAGAGGTGGAGGGGAATGAAGAGGGGGAGGGAGGGGGAGGGAGGGGGAGGTGGAGGAAAATGAGGAGGGGGAGGGAGGGGGAGGTGGAGGGGGATGAAGAGGGGGAAGGAGGGTGTGGTGGAGGGAAATGAAGAGAGGGAGGGAGGGGTGGTGGAGGGGAATGAAGAGGGGGAGGGAGGGGTTGGTGGAGGAGAAAGAAGAGGGGGAGGGAGGGGGTGGTGGAGGAGAATGAAGAGAGGGGAGGGAGGGGCAGGTGGAGGGGAATGAAGAGGGGGTGGGAGGGGGAGGTGGAGGGGAATGAAGAGGGGAGGGAGGGGGTGGTGGAGGGGAATGAAGAGGGGGAGGGACGGGAGGTGGAGAGGAATGGAGGGAGGGGGAGTTGGAGTGGAATGAATAGGGGCAGTGAGGGGGTGGTGGAGGGGAATGAAGAGGGGGAGGGAGGGTGTGGTGGAGGGGAATGAAGAGAGGGAGGGAGGGGTGGTGGGGGGGAATGAAGAGGGGGAGGGAGGGGTTGGTGGAGGAGAAAGAAGAGGGGGAGGTGGGGGTGGTGGAGGAGAATGAAGAGGGGGGAGGAGGGGCAGGTGGAGGGGAATGAAGAGGGGGAGGGAGGCGGAGGTGGAGGGGAATGAAGAGGGGGAGGGAGGGGAGGTGGAGAGGAATGGAGGGAGGGGGAGGTGGAGTGGAATGAATGGGGGAGTGAGGGGGTGGTGGAGCGGAATAAAGAGGGGGAGGGAGGGGGTGGTAGAGGGGAATGAAGAGGGGGAGAGTGGGGGTATGGAGGAGAAAGAGGAGGGTGTGGGATGGGGTGATGGATGATAATGAAGAGGTGGAGGGAGGGGTGGTGGAGGGGAATGAAGAGGGGGAGGGAGGGAGTGGTGGAAGGTAATGAAGAGGGGGAGGGAGGGGGAGGTGGAGGGGAATGAAGAGGGGGAGGGAGGGGATGGTGGTGGGGAATGAAGAGGAGGAGGGTGGGGGAGGTGGATGGGAATGAAGAGGGGGAGGGAGGGGGAGGTGGAGGGGAATGAAGCGGGGGAGGGAGGGGGAGGTGGAGGAGAAAGAAGAGGGCGAGGAATGGGGTGGTGGAGGGGAATGAAGGGGGAGGGAGGGGGTGGTGGAGGAGAATGAAGAGGGGCAGGGAGGTGGTGGTGGAGGGGAATGAAGAGGGTGTGGGAGGGGGAGGGGAATGAAGAGGGGGAGGGAGGGGGAGGTGGAGGGGAATGAAGAGAGGGAGGGAGGGGTTGGTGGAGGAGAATGAAGAGGGGGAGGGAGGGGGTGGTGGAGGAGAATGAAGAGGGGGAGGAAGGGGCAGGTGGAGGGGAATGAAGAGGGGGAGGGAGGGGGAGGTGGAGGGGAATGAAGAGGGGAGGGAGGGGGTGGTGGAGGGGAATGAAGAGGGGGAGGGAGTGGAGGTGGAGGGGAATGGAGGGAGGGGGAGTTGGAGTGGAATGAATAGGGGCAGTGAGGGGGTGGTGGAGGGGAATGAAGAGGGGGAGGGAGGGTGTGGTGGAGGGGAATGAAGAGGGGGAGGGTGGGGTTGGTGGAGGAGAAAGAAGAGGGGGAGGTGGGGTTGTGGAGGAGAATGAAGAGGGGGAGGGAGGGGCAAGTGGAGGGGAATGAAGAGGGGGAGGGAGGCGGAGGTGGAGGGGCATGAAGAGGGGGAGGAAGGGGAGGTGGAGAGGAATGGAGGGAAGGGGAGGTGGAGTGGAATGAATGGGGGAGTGAGGGGGTGGTGGAGGGGAATAAAGAGGGGGAGGGAGTGGGTGGTAAAGGGGAATGAAGAGGGGGAGAGAGGGGGTATGGAGGAGAAAGAGGAGGGTGTGGGAAGGGCTGATGGATGACAATGAAGAGGTGGAGGGAGGGGTGGTGGAGGGTAATGAAGAGGGGGAGGGAGGGGATGGTGGTGGGGAATGAAGAGGAGGAGGGTGGGGGAGGTGGATGGGAATGAAGAGGGGGAGGGAGGGGGAGGTGGAGGGGAATGAAGCGGGGGTGGGAGGGGGAGGTGGAGGAGAAAGAAGAGGGCGAGGGATGGGGTGGTGGAGGGGAATGAAGGGGGGAGGGAGGGGGTGGTGGAGGAGAATGAAGAGCGGCAGTGAGGTGGTGGTGGAGGGGAATGAAGAGGGTGAGGGAGGGGGAGGGGAATGAATAGGGGAGGGAGGGGGAGGTGGAGGGGAATGAAGAGAGGGAGGGAGGGGTTGGTGGAGGAGAATGAAGAGGGGGAGGGAGGGGGTACGGAGGAGAAAGAAGAGGGTGTGGGAGGGGGTGATGGATGTTAATGAAGAGGTGGAGGGAGGGGGTGGTGGAGGGGAATGAAGAGGGGGAGGGAGGGGGTGGTACAGGGTAATGAAGAGGGGGAGGGAGGGTTTGGAGGATGGCCATGAAGATAGGGAGGGAGGGGCTGGTGGATGGAACTGAAGATGGGGCGAGGGGTTGGTGGATGGGAATGGCGAGGGGGATGGAGGTGGTGGTGGAGGGGAATGAAGAGGGGGAGGGAGGGGGTGGTGGATGGGATAGAAGATGGGGAGGGAGGGGGTGATGGTGGTGAATGAACATGGGGTTGGAGGGGTAGGTGGATGCGAATGAAGTGAGGAGGGAGGGGGTGGTGGATGGGAATGAAGATGCGGAGGGAGGGGGTGGTGGAGGGGAATGAAGAGTGGGAGGGATGGGGAGGTGGAGGGGAATGAAGAGGGGGAGGGAGGGGGTGGTGGAGGGTCATGAAGATGGGGAGGGAGAGGGTGGTGGAGGGCGATGGAGAGGGGGAGAGATGCGGTGGTGGAGTGGAATGGAGAGGGTGAGGGAGGGGTGGTGGAGTGTGGTAGCGGAGTGGGTGATGGGTTTGGAGTAGGGGTGTGGGGTAGTGGTGTGGGGTAGGGGTGTTGTGGAGCGGGGTGCGGTCTGGGAAGTGGGGGAGGGTAGTGGGGGATGGCAGTGTGGGGTGGGAGTGTGGTAGAGACGGGCAGTGAGGACGTGAATGTAAGCGGAGTGGGGTAGGGGTGTGGGAGAGAGGAGTGGGGGAGTGGGGTAGGTTAGTGTGAGAGGGGAGTTGGGGAGTGGGGGAGGGGAATGGGGAGGCGAGTGAGGGAGGGCAGCGGGGGAGGGTAGTGGATGAGGGGAGTGGGGGAGGGGAGTGGGGGTGGGTTTGAGGGAGGGGAATTGTGGAGGGGGGTTGTCGAGGGGGTGGGGTAGGGGAGTGTGGTATGGGAGTTGTTGAGGAGACTGGGGGAGGTGAGTTAGGGTGCGGGGTTGGGGAGCGGAGTTGGGGAGGGGAGTTAGGGAGGGGAGTTGGGGAGGGGAGTGGGGTAGGGGAGTGATGTAGGGGAGTGGGGTAAGGGAGTGAGGTAGGGGAGTGCGGTTGGGGAGTGAGGTAGGGGAATGTAGGAGGGCAGTTGGGGAGGGGAGTGGGGGAGGGGAGTGGGGGAGGGGAGTTGGTTAAGTGTGTGGGGTAGGGGAGTGAGGGAGAGGAGTGAGGTAGGGTTATGGGGAGGGGATTGAGGTAGTGGATTGGGGGAGGGGAGTGGGGGAGGGGAGTGGGGTGGGGTAGTGGGGTAGGGGAGTGGTGGAGTGGGGTGGCGTAGTGTGGTAGGGGAGTGGTGGAGTGGAGTGGGGTGGGGTAGTGGGGTGGGGTTGTGGGTTAGGAGAGTGGAGATGGGGAGTGGGGTTGCAGAGTGGTGTCAGGGAGAGTGGTAGGGGTGGGCTCTAAGGAGGTGGAGGGAAGGGGAGTGGGGATGGGAGTTGGGGAGGGGAGTTGGAGAGGGAAGTGGGGTAGGGGAGTGGGGTGGGGAGTGATGTAGGGGAGTGCGGGAGGGGAGTGGGGGAGGGAAGTGGAGGTGTTGGAGTGGCGGAGGGGAGTGGCGGATGGGAGTGGATGAGGGGAGTGGGGGAGGGGAGGGCAGTGAGGAGGTGGAGGAAAGGGGAGTGAGGCAGGGCAGTGGGGTTGGGGAGAGCAGTGAGGATTTGGCGGGAAGGGGAGTGGGGAGGCTAATGGGGAGGGGAGTAGGGGAAGGGTTTGTGATAGGTCAGTGGAGTAGGGGAGTGGGGTAGGGGTGTGGGGTAGGGGAGTGGGGTAGGGGAGTGGGGGTGGGGAATGGGAGAGGGGAGTGGGGGAGGGGAGTGAGGTAGATGTATGTGAGAGGGGATTGAGGGAGTGGAATGGGGGAAGGGATTGGGGGAAGGGAGTGGGGTAGGGTCGTGGGGGCGGTAACTGGTGGAGTGGAGTGAGGTAGGGCAGTTTGAGACGTGAGTGGAGTGGGGGTGTGGTGTAGGGGAGGGCTGTGAGCAGGTGGAGGGAAGGGGAGTGACGTGGGGAGTGAGAGAGGCGGTGGCGTAGGGGAGCTGGGTAGGGGAGGGCAGTGAGGAAGAGAATGAAGGGGAGTGGGGGAGGGAAGTGAGTTAGGGGAGTGGGGTAGGGGAGTGGGAAAGTGCAGTGGGAAAGGGGAGTGGGTAGGGGAGCGCAGTGAGGAGGTGGAGAGAAGGGGAGTGGGGGAGGGTATTGGGGTCGGAGTGTTGGGAAGCGGAGTTGGGTAGGGGTGTGGGTAATGGATGTGGTGTCAGGGTGTGGGGTAGGGGAGTGTAGTAGCAGAGTGGGGTCGGGTCGTAGGGGAGCGAGTGGGGTAGGGGTGAGGGGGAGGCATGTGGTGTCGTGGAGTGGGGTAGGGGAGTTGTGGAGGGGAGTGCGGAAGGGGAGTGGGGGAGTGCAGCAGGGTAGGGAAGTGGGGTAGGGAGTGGGGAAGGGTAGTGGGGGATGGGAGTGTGGTAGGGGAGGGCAGTGAAGAGGTGCTGGGAAGCGGAGAGGTGGACGGGAGTGGGGGGAGGGGAGTGGGGGAGGGGGTGGGGTATGGAAGTGGGGCAGGGGAATGGGGAAGGGAGTCGGCTAGTGGAGTTGGGTAGGGGAGTGATTTAGGGGATTGGGGCAGGGGAGCGCAGTGAGGAGGTGGAGGGAAGGGGAGTGGTGGAGTAGAGTGGGGGAGGTGTCTGGGGTAGGGGAGTTGGGTAGTGGAGGACAGAGAGGAGGTATGGGAAGGGGAGTGGGGGGAGTGGCGTGGGGTAGGAGAGTTGGGGTGCGGAGTGGGGTCGGGGAGTGGTGTCGGGGATGGTGTGGGGGAGTGGGGGAGCAGAGTGGCGGAGGGGAGTGTGGTATGGGTGTGGTAATGGGGGTTGGATAAGGGAGTCGGGTAGGGGAGTTGTGAAGGGGAGTGCGGTAGGTGAGTGAGGGAGGGTGGTGGGGGATAGGTGTGTGGTAGGGGAGGGAAGTGAGGAGGTGCAGGGAATCGGAGTGGTGGACGGGAGAGGAGTGGGGGAGGGGGTGGGGTACGGGAATGGGGGAGGAGAGTGGGGGAGGCGAGAGGGGGAGGCGAGTGGGGGAGGCGAGTGTGAGGAGGGGAGTGGGGGAGGGGAGTGCGGTAGGGGTTTTGGGGTAGGGGATTTGGGGAAGGGAGTGCGGGAGGGGAGCGGGGGAGGGGAGTGGGGGAGCAGAGTGGGTGAGGGGAGTGGAGGAGGGGAGTGGGGGAGGGGAGTGGTGGAGGGTAGTGGGGAGGGGAGTGGGGAGGGGTGTGGGGGAGGTTAGTGTGATAGGGGAGTGGGGGAGGGGAGTGGGGGAGGGGAGTATGGGAGGAGAGTTGGGGAGGGTAGAGGTTTAGGGGATGAGGGAGGGGAGTCGGGGAGGGGAGTGAGGGAGGGGAGTTGGGGAGGGGAGTGAGGAAGGGAAGTTGAGGAGAAGGAGTGGGGTAGGGGGTGGAGTAGGGGAGTGGGGTATGGGAATATGTGAGGGGAGTGGGTGAGGAGAGTTGGGGAGGGGAGTGGGTAGGGGTGTGGAGTAGGGTAGTGGGGGAGGGGAGTTGAGGCAGGGTGTAAGGTGAGGAGTGGGGGAGGGGTGCTGTGGTGGAGGGGAGTGGGGGAGGGGAGTGGGGGAGGGGAGTGGGGGAAGGGAGTGGGAACCTGGGAGTGGGGGAGGGGAGTGGGGGAGGGGAGTGGGGGAGGGTTGTGCGGTATGGGAGTGGGTAGGGGAGTGGGGGAGGGGAGTGGGGGAGGGGAGTGGGGAAGGGGTGTGGGGGAGGGGAGTGGGGAGGGGCGTGATTCAGGGGAGTTGAGGAGGGGAGTTGAGGCAGGGGGGTTGAGGAGGGGAGTTGAGGCAGGGGAGTTGAGGCGGGCAGGGGAGTATGGGCGAGGAGTGGGGGAGAGGAGTGGGGCAGAGGAGTGGGGGAGGGGTGTGCGGAGAGGAGAGGGGAGGAGAGTGGGGTAGAGGATTGGGGGAGGGGATTAGGGGAGGGCGTGGGGGACGGGCGAGGGTGAGTGGGGTCGGGTTGTAGGGATCGGGTTGTGGGGTCGGGGAGTGAGGTCGGGGAGTGGGGTCGGGGAGTGGGGTCGGGGAGTGAGGGAGGGGAGCGCACTGAGGAGGTGGAGGGAAGGGGAGTGGGGGTGTGGAGTGGGAGAGGTGTCTGGGATAGGGGAGTTGGGTAGTGGAGGGCAGTGATGAGGTGGAGGGAAGGGGAGCGGGGAGGAGTGTAGTGTAGGAGAGTTGGTGAGCGGAGTGAGGTAGGGGGAGTGGGGTAGGGGAGTGGGGTAGGGGAGTGGGGGTAGGGGTGTGGTGCCGGGGAGTTTAGTAGGAGAGTGGGAGAGCTGAGCTGGGGAGCAGAGTGGGGGAGGGGAGTGTGCTAGGGGAGTGTGGTAGGGGTGTGTGCTGGGGGAGTGGTGACGGGGGTTTGGGTAAGGGAGTCGGGTAGGGGAGTCGGGTCGGGGAGTTGTGGAGGGGGTATGTGGAGGGGAGAGCAGTAGGCGAGTGGGGGAGGGGATTTGGGGAGGGGATTTGGGGTGGGGATTTGGGGTAGGGGATTTGGGTTAGGGGATTTGGGGGAGGGGAGTGGGCGAGGGGAGTGGGGGAGGGGAGTGGGGGAGAGGAGTGGGGGAGAGGAGTGGGGGAGAGGAGTGGGGGAGTGGAGTGGGGGAGGGGTGTTGCGGAGAGGAGAGGGGATAAGAGTGGGGTAGAGGAGTGGGGGAGGGGATTAGGGGAGGGGCGTGGGGGGAGGGGATTAGGGGAGGGGCGTGGGGGAGGAGGTACGGGGAGTGGGGTCGGGGAGAGGGGTCGGGGAGAGGGGTGAGGGAGTGGGGTCGGGGAGTGGGGGAGGGGAGAGCAGTGAGGAGGTGGAGGGAAGGGGAGTGGGGGTGTGGAGTGCGGGAGGTGGTCTGGGGTAGGGGAGTTGTGTAGTGGAGGGCAGTGAGGTGGTTGAGAGAAGGGGAGCGGGGGAGGAGTGTGGGTTAGGAAAGTTTTGGAGCGGAGTGGGTTAGGGGAGTGGGGTAGGGGTGTGATGCAGGGGAGTGGGGTCGGGGAGTGAGGGAGGGGTGCGCAGTGAGGAGGTAGAGGGAAGGGGAGTGGGGGAGTGGAGTGGGAGAGGTGTCTGGGGAAGGGGAGTTGGGTTTTGGAGGGCAGTGAGGAGGTGGAGGGAAGGGGAGCGGGGAGGAGTGTGGGGTAGGAGAGTTGGGGAGCGGAGTGGGGTAGGGGTGTAGAGTAGGGGAATGGGGTAGGGGGAGTGGGGAAGGTGTGTGGTGCCGGCGAGTATGGTAGGGGAGTGGGAGAGCGGAGTGGGGGAGCGGAGTGTGGGAGGGGAGTGTGGTAGGGGAGTGTGGTAGGGGAGTGTGGTAGGGGTGTAGTGACGTGGGTTTGGGTAGGGGAGTGTAGGGGAGTTGTGGAGGGGGGTTGTGGAGGGGAGAGCAGTAGGCGAGTGGGGGAGGGGATTTGGGGTAGGGGATATGGGGTAGGGGATTTGGGGGAGGGGATTTGGGGGAGGGTATTTGGGGGGAGGGTAGTGGGGGAGGGGAGTGGGGGGAGGGGACTGGGAGAGGAGTGGGGGAGTGGAGCGGGGTAGGGAAGTGGGGTACGTGAGTGAGGGAGCGTAGTGGGGGATAGGTGTGTGGTGGGGAGGGCAGTGGACGTGGTGCAGGGAATCGGAGTGGTGGACGGGAGGGGAGTGGGGAGGGGATGGGGTAGGGGAGTGGGGGAGGGGAGTACGGTAGGGGTTTTTGGGTAGGGGATTTGGGGAGGGGAGTGGGGGAGGGGAGTGGGGGAGGGGAGTTATGAGTGGAGTGGGGGAGGGGAGTGGGGGAGGGGAGTGGGGAGGGGTGTGAAGAGGGGTGTGAGGGAGGTTAGTGTGGTAGGGGAGTGGGGGAGGGGAGTGGGGGCGGGGAGTATGGGAGGAGGGTTGGGGAGGGTAGAGGGATAGGGCAGTGAGGGAGGGGAGTGGGGGAGGGGAGTGAGGGAGGGGAGTGGGGGAGGGGAGTGAGGAAGGGGAGTTGAGGAGGGGAGTGGGGGAGGGGTGGTGGAGTAGGGAGTGGGGTATGGGATTACGTGAGGGGAGTGGGGGAGGAGAGTTGGGGCGGGGAGTGGGGTAGGGGTGTGGAGTAGGGGAGTGGGGGAGGGGAGTTGAGGCAGGGAGTGAGGTGAGGAGTGGGGGAGGGGTGTTGTGGTGGAGTGGAGTGGGAACCTGGGAGTGGGGGAGGGGAGTGGGAACTGGGAGTGGGGGAGGGGAGTGGGGGAGGGGAGTGGGGAGGGGTGTGAAGAGGGGTGTGAGGGAGGTTAGTGTGGTAGGGGAGTGGGGGAGGGGAGTGGGGGCGGGGAGTATGGGAGGAGGGTTGGGGAGGGTAGAGGGTTAGGGCAGTGAGGGAGGGAGTGCGGGAGGGGAGTGAGGGAGGGGAGTGGGGGAGGGGAGTGAGGAAGGGGAGTTGAGGAGGGGAGTGGGGGAGGGTGGTGGAGTAGGGGAGTGGGGTATGGATTACGTGAGGGGAGTGGGGGAGGAGAGTTGGGGAGGGGAGTGGGGTAGGGGTGTGGAGTAGGGGAGTGGGGGAGGGGAGTTGAGGCAGGAGTGAGGTGAGGAGTGGGGCAGGGGTGTTGTGGTGGAGTGGAGTGGGGGAGGGGAGTGGGGGAGGGGAGTGGGAACCTGGGAGTTGGGGAGGGGAGTGGGTGAGGGGAGTGGGGGAGGTTGTGGGGGAGAGGAACGGGGAATGAGACTTGGGAGGGGAGTGGGGGAGGGGAGTGGGGGAGGGGTGTGGGGAGGGGAGTGGGGAGGGGAGTGGGGAGGGGCGTGATGCAGCGGAGTTGAGGAGGGGAGTTGATGCAGGGGAGTTGAGGCAGGGGAGTTGAGGCAGGGGAGTTGAGGAGGGGAGGGGAGTGTGTGAGAGGAGTGGGGGAGAGGAGTGGGGCAGAGGAGTGGGGGAGGGGTGTTGCGGAGAGGAGAGGGGAGGTGGGGTAGAGGAGTGGGGGAGGGGATTAGGGAGGGCGTGGGGACGGGCGTGGGGGAGTGGGGTCGGGTTGTGGGGTCGGGGAGTGGGGTCGGGGAGTGGGGTCGGGGAGTGGGGTCGGGGAGTGGGGACGGGGATTGAGGGAGGGGGGCACAGTGAGGAGGTGGAGGAAGGGGAGGTGGGGGGAGTGGAGTGGGAGAAGTGTCTGGGGTAGGGGAGTTGGGTAGTGGAGGGCAGTGAGGAGGTGAAGGAAAAGGAGTGGGGAGGAATGTGGGGTAGGAGGGTTGGGGAGCGGAGTGGGTAGGGGAGTGGTGTATGGGAGTGGGGTAGGGGAGTGGTGCCGGGGAGTTCAGTAGGGGAGTGGGAGAGTGGAATGGGGGAGCGGAGTGGGGGAGTGGAGTGTGGTAGGAGAGTGTGGTAGGGGAGTGTGGTGGGGGAGTGGTAACGGGGGCTTGGGGAGGGGAGTCGGGTAGGGGAGTCAGGTAAGGGAGTTGTGGAGGGGGGTTGTGGAGGGGAGAGCAGTAGGCGAGTGGGGGAGGGGATTTGGGTAGGGGATATGGGGGAGGGGATTTCGGGGAGGGGATTTGGGGGGAGGGGAGTGGGGGAGGGGACTGTGGGAGAGGCGTATGGGAGAGGAGTGGGGGAGAGGAGTGGGGGAGGGGTGTTGCGGAGAGGAGAGGGGAGAAGAGTGGGGTAGAGGAGTGGGTAGGGGATTAAGGGAGGGGCGTGGGGGAGGGGATTAGGGGAGGGGCGTGGGGGAGGGGTTTCGGGGAGTGGGGTCTGGGAATGGGGTCGGGATTTGGGGTCGGGGTTTGGGGTCGGGGAGTGGGTTCGGGGAGAGGGGTCGGGGACGAGGGGTCGGGGAGAGGGGTAGGGGAGTGAGGGAGGGGAGTTGATGAGGGGAGTGGTGACGGGGGTTGGGTAGGGGAATCAGGTAATGGAGTTGTGGAGGGGGGTTGTGGAGGGAGAGCAGTAGGCGAGTGGGGAGGGGATTGGGGTAGGGGATTTGGGGGAGGGGATTTGGGGGAGGGGATTTGGGGAGGGCAGTGGTGGAGGGGAGTGGGGGAGGGGGAGTGGGGCGGAGTGTGTTGGTGGTTAGTGTGGGAGGGGAGTGGGGAGGGGAGTGGGGGAGGGGAATGGGGAGGGGAGAGGTGTGGAGTGGGGGAGTGGAGTGGGGGTGTGGAGTGGGGGAGTGGTTTTGGGAAGGGGAGAGGGGAAGGGGAGTGGGGGAGGGAATGGGGGAGGGGTGTTGCGGAGAGGAGAGGTGAGGAGAGTGGGGTAGAGGAGAGGGGAGGAGAGTGGGGTTGAGGAGTGGGGGAGTGCATTAGGGGAGGGGATTAGGGGAGGGGCATGGGGGTGGGGTAGAGGAGTCGGGGAGTGGGGTTGGGGAGTGGGATGGGGAGTGGGGAGTGGGGTAGGGTGAGGGGGGTCGGGTGAGTGGGGTCGGGTGAATGGGTCGGTCAGTGGTCGGTGAGTTGGGTCAGGGAGTGGGGTCAGGGAGTGGGGTCGGGGAGTGGAGTAGGGATGTGGGTAGGGGAGTGGGGGAGGGGTGTGAGGTAGGGGAGTGGGGGAGGGGAGTGGGGAGGGGAGTGTGGTAGGGGTGTGGTGACGGGGGTTGGGTAGAGGAGTCGGGTAAGGGAGTTGTGGAGGGGACTGCGGTATGCGAGTGGAGTGGGGGAGGGGATTTGGGGGAGGGGATTTGGGGTACAGAATTTGGGGTAGGGGAGTGGGGGAGGGGAGTGGGGAGGAGTGTGCGGAGGAGTGTGGGAGGAGTGTGGGGGAGGTTAGTGTGGGAGGGGAGTGGGGGAGGGGAGTGTGGTAGGGGGTGTGGTAACGGGGGTTGGGTAGGGGAGTCGGGTGGGGGAGTTGTGGAAGGAAGTGCGGTATGCGGGTGTAGTGGGGGAGGGGATTTGGGGCAGGGGATTTGGGGGAGGGGATTTGGGGAAGGGATTTGGGGTAGGGGACCTGGGTTAGTGGAGTGGGGGAGGACTTTGGGGAGGAGTGTGGGGAGGAGTGTGGGGGAGGTTAGTGTGGGAGGTTAGTGTGGGAGGGGAGTGGGGGAGGGGAGTGGGGAGGGGAGTGGGGAGAGGAGTTGGGGAGGGTAGTGGGTTAGGGAAATGGGGGAGGGTAGTGGGTTAGGGGAGTGAGGGAGGGGAGTTGGGGAGGGGAGTTAGGGAGGGGAGTTGAGGAGGGGTGTGAGGGAGTGGAGTGAGTAGGGGAGTGGTGTAGGGGAGTGGAGTAGGGGGAGTGGGGCAGGGAGTGGGGTAGGGGAGTGGGGTCGGGCAGTGGGGGAGGGGAGTGGGGGAGGGGAGTGGTGTCGGGTGAGTGGTGTCGGGTGAGTGGGGTCGGGTGAGTGGGGTCGGGTGAGTGCGGTCGGGGTGTGGGGTCGGGAGTGGGGTCGGGGAGTGGCTCGGGGAGTGGATAGGGGAGTGGGGGAGGGGAGTGTGGTATGCGAGTGGAGTGGGCGAGGGGATTTGGGGGAGGGATTTGGGGTAGGGGATTGGGGTAGGGGATTTGGGGTAGGGTATGTGGGGTAGGGGTGTGGGGAGGGGTGTGGGGGGAGGGGAGTGGGTGAGGGTAGTGGGGGAGGGTAGTGGGGGAGGAATGTGGGGAGGTTCGTGTGGGGGAGGTTAGTGGTGGAGGGGAGTGGTGGAGGGGAGTGGGGGAGGGGAGAGTGGTTGGGGTGTGGTGACGGGGAGTTGGGTAGGGGAGTCGGGTAGGGGAGTTGTGGAGGGGAGTGCGGTATACGAGTGGAGTGGGGGAGGGGAATTGAGGGAGGGGATTTGTGGGAGGGCATTTGGGGGTAGGGATTTGGGGTCGGGATTTGGGGGAGGGGATTTGTGGTAGGGGATTTGGGGTAGGGGACTGGGGGAGGACTGTGGGGAGGAGTGTAGGGGAGGAGTGTGGGGAGGAGTGTGTGCGAGGGAGTGTGGGAGGGGAGTGGGGGAGAGGAGTGGGGAGGGGTGTTGCGGAGAGGAGAGGGAGGAGAGTGGGTAGAGGAGTGTGGTAGGGGAGTGTGGTAGGGGAGTGTGGTAGGGGAGTGGTGACGGAGGGTTGGGTAGGGGAGTCGGGTAAGGGAGTTGTGGAGGAGGTTTGTGGAGGGGAGAGCAGTAGGCGAGTGGGGGAGGGGATTTGGGTAGGGGATTTGGGGAGGGGGATTTGGGGGAGGGGATTTGGGGAGGGGAGTGGGGGAGGGGAGAGGGGGTGTGGAGTAAGGGAGTGGAGTGGGGGTGTGGAGTGGGGGAGTGGTTTCGGGAGGGGAGTGGGGTCGGGGAGTGGGGTCAGGGAGTGGGGTCGGCGAGTGGGGTCGGGGAGTGGGTTCAGGCAGTGGGGGAGGGTCGTGGGGGAGGGAGGTGGGGGAGGGGAGTGTGGTAGGGGTGTGGTGACGGGGGGGTTGGGTCGGGGAGTCGGGTAGGGGAGTTGTGGAGGGGAGTGGGGGAGGGATTTGGGGAAGGGGATTTGGGCAGGGGAATTGGGGTACGGAATGTGGGGTACGGAATTTGGGCTACGGAATTTGGGTAGGGGAGTGGGGGAGGGGAGTGGGGGAGGGGAGTGGGGGAGGAGTGTGCGGAGGAGTGTGGGGAGGAGTGTGGAGGAGGTTAGTGTGGGAGGGGTGAGGGGGAGGGGAGTGGGGGAGGGGAGTGTGGTAGGGTTGTGGTGACGGACGGTTGCGTAGGGGAGTCGGGTAGGGGAGTTGTGGAGGGGAGTGCGGTATGCGGGTGGAGTGGGGGAGGGTATTTGGGAGAGGGGATTTGGGAGGGATTTGGGGAAGGGATTTGGGGTAGGGGACCTTGGGTAGGGGAGTGGGGGAGGACTTTGGGGAGGAGAGTGGGGAGGAGTGTGGGGAGGAGTGTGGGGGAGGTTAGGTGTGGGAGGTTAGTGTGGGAGGGGAGTGGGGGAGGGTAGTGGTTAGGGAAATGGGGGAGGGTAGCAGGTTAGGGGAGTGAGGGAGGGGAGTTGGGGAGGGGAGTTAGGGAGGGGAGTTAGGGACGGGAGTTGAGGTGGGATGTGGGGGAGTGGAGTAGAGTAGGGGAGTGGAGTTCAGAGTGGAGTAGGGAGTGGAGAAGGGGAGTGGGGTCTGGAGTGGGGTAGGGGAGTGGGGTAGGGGAGTGGGGGTGGGGAGTGTGGTAGGGGTGTCGTGACGGGGGGTTGGGTAGGGGAGACGGGAGGGGAGTTGTGGAGGGGAGTGCGGTTCATAGTGGAGTGGGGGAGGGGATTTGGGGGAGGGATTTGGGGTAGGGGATTTGGGGTTGGAGATTTGGGGTACGGAATTTGGGGTACGAATTTGGGGGAGGGGAGTGGGGGAGGCAGTGGGGGAGGGTAGTGGGGGAGGGAGTGTGGTAGGGGGTGTGGTGACGGGGGGTTGGGTAGGGGAGTCGGGTAGGGGAGTTGTGGAGGGCAGTGCGGTATGCGGGTGTGGAGAGGGGGGAGGTTATTTGGGGGAGGGGATTTGGGGGAGTGGATTTGGGGGAGGACTTTGGGGAGGAGTGTGGGGGAGGTTAGTGTGGGGGAGGTTAGTGTGGGAGGTTAGTGTGGGAGCGGAGTGGGGGAGGGGAGTGGGGGAGGGGAGTGGGGGAGGGGAGCTGGGGAGGTTAGTGGGTTAGGGAAATGGGGGAGGGTAGTGGGTTAGGGGAGGGAGGAGGGGAGTTGGGGAGGGGTGTTAGGGAGGGGAGTTAGGGAGGGTTGTTGAGGAGGGGTATGGGGGAGTGGAGTGGAGTATGGGAGTGGAGTGACGAGTGAAGTAGGGGAGTGGAGTTGGGGAGTGCGGTAGGGGAGTGAGGGAGGGGAGTGGGGTAGGGGTGTGGATGAGGGGAGTAGGGGAGGGAAGTAGGGGAGGAGAGTGGGGGAGGGAGAGGGGGAGGGGAGTGGGGGAGGGGAGTGGGGGAGGGGAGTGGTGTCGGGTGAGTGGTGTCGGGTGAGTGGGGTCGGGTGAGTGGGGTCCGGTGAGTGGGGTCGGGTGAGTGGGGTCGGGTGAGTAGGGTCGGGGAGTGGGGTCGGGGAGTGGGTTCGGGAGTGGGGTCGGGGAGTGGGATAGGGGAGTGGGGGAGGGGAGTGTGGGTATGCGAGTGGAGTGGGCGAGGGGATTTGGGGAGGGGATTTGGGTAGGGGATTTGGGGTAGGGGATGTGGGGTAGGGGTGTGGGGGGAGGGTGTGGGGGAGGGGAGTGGGTGAGGGTAGTGGGGGAGGGTAGTGGGGGAGGAATGTGGGGAGGTTCGTGTGGGGGAGGTTAGTGGGGAGGGGAGTGGTGGAGGGGAGTGGTGGAGGGGAGTGGTGGAGGGGAGTGGGGGAGGGAGTGTGGTTGGGGTGTGGTGACGGGGAGTTGAGTAGGGGAGTCGGGTAGGGGAGCTGTGGAGGGGAGTGCGGTATACGAGTGGATTGGGGGAGAGGAATTGGGGAGGGGATTTGTGGGAGGGCATTTGGGGGTAGGGATTTGGGGTCGGGGATTTGGGGGAGGGGATTTGTGGTAGGGGATTTGGGGTAGGGGACTGGGGGAGGACTGTGGGGAGGAGTGTAGGGAGGAGTGTGGGGGAGGAGTGTGTGCGAGGGGAGTGTGGGAGGGGAGTGGGGGAGAGGAGTGGGGAGGGGTGTTGCGGACAGGAGAGGGGATGAGAGTGGGGTAGAGGAGTGTGGTAGGGGGAGTGTGGTAGGGGAGTGTGGTAGGGGAGTGGTGACGGAGGGTTGGGTGGGAGTCGGGCAAGGGAGTTGTGGATGGGGTTTGTGGAGGGGAGAGCAGTAGGCGAGTGGGGGAGGGGATTTGGGGTAGGGGATTTGGGGGAGGGGATTTGGGGGAGGGGATTTGGGGAGGGGAGTGGGGAGGGGAGTGGGGGAGGGGAGAGGGGGTGTGGAGTGGGGGAGTGGAGTGGGGGTGTGGAGTGAAGAGTGGTTTGGGGAGGGGAGATGGAGAGGGGAGTGTGGGATGGGAATTGGGGAGGGGTGTTTCGGAGTGGAGAGGTGAGGAGAGTAGGTTAGAGGAGAGGTGAGGAAGAGGGGTAGAGGAGTGGGGGAGGGGATTAGGAGAGGGGATTAGGGGAGGGGCATGGTCGTGGGGAGTGGGGTTGGGGAGTGGGGTTGGGAAGTGGGATGAGGAGTGGGGAGTGGGGTAGGGTGAGTGGGGTCGGGTGAGTGGTGTCGGGTGTGTGGGGTCGGGGAGTGGGGTCGGAGAGTGGGGTCAGGGAGTGGGGTCGGCGAGTATGGTCGGGGAGTGGGGTCAGGCAGTGGGGGAGGGTAGTGGGGGAGGGGAGTGGGGGAGGGGAGTGTGGTAGGGGTGTGGTGACGGGGGGTTGGGTAGGGGAGTCGGGTAGGGGAGTTGTGGAGGGGAGTGGGGGAGGGATTTA